>NC_081220.1:975000-1180000 GCF_902713425.1 Acipenser ruthenus
GACAGCACTGAGGATGTGTTGCCTCAGTCTCGGGTCGCTCTCTCTCTCACACACACACACACACACACACACAAACCATGTCGTACGATTAATGAAATTTATAATTAAAGTTCGGGAGGAGGGTCAGACACCAATCTCCGCATCACCAAATTGAATCATTCAATTTACACATTAGCTAATTAAATTGTTAGCACTATAAATACCCTCTTCACTTATCTCTTAGTTGCGTTTTGATTTTATCGTAACCCACCACCTCCCCATCTCCACCTTTCTTAATAACAATTTTTATGTTTTATCAATGGGGGTCTCAGCCTCGTCCAGTCGGCCAGGCAGCGAACCCTCAAACCAAGTTAGGTTTGATGCCAAATGAATGTGTATATACAGCATACTTTTCTGTAAAATCGCATACTCCACATTCTCTAAAATAAATATTTGTACTAACTACTGAATCAACATTTCAGTCAGGGATCCACAGGCTGAATTGTTTTTGGAGAACTGCTGGGCAAACTATTCTGCTGACAGGAATAGCTCTCCCAAGTGGGATGTTGTTGTGGACAGGTAAGATGCAGGAATATGATATTGCTGCTACAAAACCTAGGAATTGGAGTTGTGGCTGATGTGCTCCTGACCTACTTTCTCTTCCTAGCTGTGAGAACTCTGCAGATGAGTACTTGACCATCTTTCACCCAGTCTCCAGCAATGCAAGAGTGCTGTTCCCATCCCATCTGAAGAGGTTTGAAGTGAAAATGTTTTCCTTCACAAGCGGCCGGGATGCACTGAAAGGACAGGTAAAATGGAGTGTTGGGATGGGGGTCTTGTACCACAATGCATGGTTTGGATTGCTTTGCAAGCAGCAAGTAGTCGCTGTGCTCAAATCTTTAGTGAGTTGGAATGAAAACATATAACTGCACATTTTGCAAGAAACACTTACTATGATGCAATATATTTGTTTTTCAATTCAGTAATCCTCATTGGACGATGGTCCTGCCTGATCAATTGATGCTAGTTTTGCTTGACAAGGTGTGCTGTCTTTCAGATTTACTTCCACTGCAGTGTTGTGATATGTGATTCAAACCGGCCATCAGACAGCCTCTGTAGCAGACGGTGCATTCCAGGGAAACAGAGGCTTGGTAAGAGCTCTGTCTGTTGGGGGGAGGGGGGACATTTTGCATGCATTTTTGTCCATTTGTTTTGATGGACTCCTCCTAATTCCTCCTGTAGGTCGTAGTGCTGAAGGGATGGATGGTTGTGCAGTAAAGGCATTTGTGTCTTCTGGCCCAATTGAGCTGAAGAGAGATGGATCCCTTCACTTTATGCCTAGAAGCGGTAATATGCATGATGTGAACACAATTGCAGTTCATGTAAAATATATAACTATCTCTTTATATTCCACTAACTATTTCTTTCTTCTCTTGCAGGCCAATTCAATGTGTGGTCCCATCTGGGAGCTGCAATGGGTGTGTGTTCAGTGGTTGTCTTTGTAGCTGGAGTTGTATATTTTTGGAAAATGCCCAAAAGTGTGTGTTGATAAATAAAAATCTTGCTTGTAAAGACTGTTTGGATTGTGTGTGTGTTTTTTTTTTTTTTTTTTGCTGGGTGCTTGACTAATTCTACATAGATTATATATTGGTGTGTGTCAGAATGGCCATGTTAATGGGATTCTCTCCTCTTACTGCATTGAATGCTTTCCTTGTTTCCTGATCAGGCCATTCTCAATATGGTGTGTTATTCAAGGACTCTTCATTAATTAATTGTGAACCCGGGGCAAAGACTTTCCTCCTCCATGGAGCTGTAACCCTATTTTTATATTCCTCCTTGCTTTGACATGCTACTTTCAGTATGCAAAGTTTAGGGTGAAATTATCAACACTCCTTATATATAATACCATGTTATAGCATCACAAAAAGTGTGTAGATTTATATGGGCTGGTTTTTTTCTGTTATGAATGCAAGTTTTTATAGTTTTCACTGCGGTTTATACATCTTTTACTGGAAGTGGTCCCTGGTGAGAGCTCCAAGTAAGGGATTAGTTTAGCTTTTCAGTTCTAAATACTGTGTGTACACATGAGTCTTATTTTACTGAGGAACTAGTTAAACAAACCACTACTTGGCAATATGTTCTGCATGTTTGTTTTCACTGTGGTTTATATAGTCTGTTACTGGATAAACTCATTTTACGAAACATGTTCCATAACAAACCGGTACACCCGATGTGGGGAATCTTTAGATCCGCGCACCAGTCTGAACCAGAAGTTCCATTCTTTGAGCTGTTTTGGTAAAACAGGAGAACTAGATATATATATCTATATAGAGAGAAAGAGAGCTCGGTATTATTGGAACTGAATTCACTTCACCCGCTGGCAACCCATTGTGTAATGTGTTTACATTATATAGAGGACGCTGAGTTTGATGCGAGTCTCGATCAAGCACATTCATATTATTAAACCTGCTCGCAGACTCTCCGGCGCCGTCACTCTGAGTGCTCTTTGAAACGGACTGAGTTTGTATTTATATTCATGTTGGGTTAATCAGAGATGACTATCGGCGGCCCGTCTGTAGTACTACCGGAGATTTTAATTGCACAGTTTGTACCGCTCTGTGCAGCGCCGTCCCGTTTGTAACACGGTAAGTGAACTGCATTCTGCTAAACAAAACATCACAACAGCAGCAGCAGCAGCGCCATCTACTGGACAAGACCCAGACATACACCTCTTGCTGACCTGGGGATCTCTGGCACTGCTCTGGCATGGTTCTCCTCCTACCTCTCCAACCACACTTACCAGGTAACCTGGCGTGGAGCAACCTCCACACCTCACCCTCTCTTAACTGGAGTCCCCCAAGGGTCAGTCTTGGGTCCTCTCCTGTTCTCTCTCTACACCCGCTCCCTGGGCCCCCTCATCGCATCCTATGGTTTCTCATACCATTTCTATGCTGATGATGCTCAGATTTTCCTCTCCTTCCCCACCTCTGACTCCACCATCTCCTCCCGTATCTCTACCTGTCTGTCTGCTATTTCCTCCTGGATGCACTTGCATCACCTCAAACTCAACCTCTCTAAATCTGACCTCCTTTTCTTTCCCTCCTCCTCCCCCTCCTCTGATCTCTCTATCTCTGTTCCTCTGGAATCTACCACACTCTCTCCCTCTTCCTCAGCTAAGAACCTTGGAGTCACCCTGGACCCCTGCCTCTCTTATTCAAAGCACATCTCCACTCTGGCACGCACTTGCAGATTCTTCCTGAGCAACATCCGAAGAATCCGACGCTTCCTCACCAACTATGCTACCCAGCTCCTGGTCCAGGCCCTGGTACTCTCCCGCCTAGACTACTGCAACTCCCTCCTGGCTAGCCTCCCTGCGTCCGCCACCCGTCCGCTCCAGCTCATCCAGAACTCTGCTGCTCGCCTGGTGTTCTCTCTACCTCGCTTCGCCCACGCTACTCCACTACTCCGCTCGCTCCACTGGCTCCCGATCACCGCTCGCATCCAGTTCAAGACTCTTGTACTAGCCTACAGATGCCTTGATCAGACTGCACCCAGCTACCTCCAGACCCTCATCTCTCCCTACACCCCCACTCGACCTCTCCGCTCCGCCTGCACTAGAAGACTGGCTCTACCTCCGCTACGCTCCCCTGCCTCCCGAGCCCGCTCCTTCTCCACCCTTGCTCCGCAGTGGTGGAATGACCTTCCAACAGATGTCAGGACTGCCCAGTCCCTGTCCACATTCCGGCGCCTCCTTAAGACTCACCTCTTCAAACAGCACCTGTAGAACTCCTCTGTTGTATCCTGGGACACTATCACCCTTCATTTAAATATGCTTTATTTTGCTCTTATCTGCCCCCTATTTTACTGCATTTAATCCTGTACCTCAGAATATTGTAATCTGCCAAGTGTTTAATCTGTAGTATTTTGTACTTAATCATATCCTGATGTAACTATCACTATTTAATCATATCCTGATGTAACTTTCACTATTATCTGCTGTATTATTGAATTGTGGTTTGTCACACTTGAGAATTATTGTATTTCTTGTTCTTATTGTATGACTTATATTGTAACACTTGAATGTATTTGTATTTGCTTGCGATTGTAAGTCGCCCTGGATAAGGGCGTCTGCTAAGAAATAAATAATAATACACGTTGAAACAATGATCCACTTCAATATCTACAAAGCCTAAACAAGACACTATTAGCGAAGCCCCGAAAAAGAAAATATTCTACAAAACAGTTTAAAATCAAATATTTAATGGTTAATCTAACCATTTTTAGTTACTGTGGAACTACTTCTCTCAGTGGAAGGTGACATAAATAAAAGTTATTAAAATAAAGTTTAAAGTCTTCTTTATTTACCAACAACAACACACTCCTAGGCCCATTTAATAATAGCAATAATACACTCCAGGGTCTGTGTGTTATCATGAGATATATCACCACTTCCTGGGCGGTTGAAGAACTCGACTTCGTCTAGTGCCTCCCAACGCACCCAAGGCGTGGTGATATTACCTCATGATAACACACACACCCTGTCGTGTGTTACTGCTTCATTAATGTAGTCATTAGGTTTATATGTCACATTCCTTTGTTGTCACTGTATTGTTTTAGATATTCGGGTTGGATACCTCGGAAGCCAGCGGAACTCCAGCGTTTCTCCGACAACCACTGATAACCCCTCCCGTGATGATCGGCGCTGCCATGACAACCCATGACATCACCCGCACAAGTTACAACACGGCGAGTCATTTTTTGTAGCACAGTATTAACGTGTTATTGTTTTCACAAAATAACATCAATAAGATTATCAGATCACCTGCTAGTGTGTACTAAACAAAACCTCAAATATCAGTGAATTGATACAGAGTCAAGCCGTGGCACCAGCAAGAGGTTAAAATGAAATTAATGAAAAAATTACAACATGAAACAAAAATACATGTGGGTATATTTTAATCAAAAATCCATGCATCCATAATTCTGATTATTTATCTAAAAAATCTCACAGCTAATTCTTTACAAATGATCAATTTCTATCTCGGAGTGCTAATGTGGTGTTATAGTTTAACATATTAATGGATTTTAGAAATCATCTATGCTAGTCTGCCCCTCAAACAGTTTTAAATATAATTTAGAATTGAATGGCAGGTAGTATATAAATCAATTTCTAAAACAGGTCGCATTTTGTAATTTAAATAGGCCTACGTATGAGCTACCAAAACGTATTTTTGTTTCATGTCGTTATTAATGTATTTACTTATTTCTTTGGTTAAACTTGAATCCAGCCTTACATTTTAACTTCTTGAAGTTACCACAGCGTGTCTATGTATGAATTACTGACGAGTAATATGAGTGATTTGATTACTCTAGCAGATGAACTGATAATGTATGGATGTTATTTTGTGAAAACAATACAATATTAAAAAAGAAATACTACAACATTTAATAAACAAATAAATTATACACCAAACTGTAGCACATTTGTTTAGTGTTAATATCATAACAAATATACTTATTATAAATACACACTTCCTTTTATTTGTTGGAAAACGTTCTGGAACTGAAGTATATTTTTTAATACAGTCCTATTTGAGTATTTAAAATATGGTTATATTCAAATGCCAGCAACGGTGTGTTAATTTAACGAAGCGCCTAACGCCGCTCGGAACGTTCGCATTTTTAAATCCTAACGGTCTCTGCTCAGCTGAGTGGAATGTTCACGAGCCGGTTGCCTAGCAGCGTCTCCCCCTCCGTCTCTGCCCCGCCCTCTCTCCCTCTCTCGTTGCTCCAGCTAGGAGTTCAAATTTAGCTTCGTTATATTAGCGCAACTCTTTACTAACTTTTACAAATTAGCTTATTAGGGGCTTCGTGTTTTTAAGATGGTTCAGGTGCAGTCCGGGCAGACTGACTGGAGCATCATTACAGTATACCTCACTGCTTTTTTTAATGCTAAATATGTATCTGGTATTCTAAGTATTATCTACAATTAATAATCCAGCTATATTCATATTCAGAATGTAATACAGTATTAAGACAGGGTCTAGTATTATAAATAAATAAACATGCTTAATATTCTGTCTAAATGCATGTTAAATCGTGGAAAGCACTCTTTGTTTAAAATAACACTGAAGACTTCCATTGTTCGACCAGGCTTACAATTAAATATGTTCTTGTTTTTAAATAGATTTTGTGAAGCGCATATGGGGCGCTATAGAAAATATATATGATTAATTAATTGATTGATTGAATGTTAGCCTGAGTTCGGTCTGGCAGGTTTAATTCTTAAAAAGACAACGCCTTTTCGTGATTGTGTTTTAGATTATATTAATCCCTGGTCAAGACAAAGTCTCTCTGGGGTTGGCCGATCATTAGACTGTGGATGTAAGGTCTCCAGTCCCATCGTAGAAGCAAGATAGTTTATTCACAAATAAATACATACACATGTATTTATGTTTCTTTTGTTGGTAAATTAACCCAATACATTATTGCATTCTGTCACGTCATTAGATGAGAAAAGCCCCTTTGTGCCAGTGCGCATTCAGAGGAGACGCGCTGAGAGAATCCATCTTCTGTGTCACTCAGTACTGCCAGCTTTTCCCTATTGGTGATATATTGGTCAGCATAGCTGCTTTCCAAGTAATTGACCAGAGACGATTCCTAGCCAGTACAACTGTGTTTATGCCCACGTTTCAAATAATGAACATTATAAAAGCAAATCGCATTGTTTTATGTTTTCTTTACTTTTAAAGCTGAGAATCTGTTTCCCATGACCCTGGTGATACAGAGTGTTTTCCTAGTATCAGCGTCGGCATTACCGTGTTGGCATGCTTGCTGTGCACTCTAGGATTGCATAACAAGCATGCACTGCGCCAGGACTTTGTGGCGCAATGGTAGCGAGTCTGACTCCAGATCAGAAGGTTGCGTGTTCAAATCACGTCAAGGTCAAAGCCGCGCTACTTCTTTAAAAAATAAAAAAATCATTTTCAGGATATCCTGACTCCCGAATTCCCAGATTTTATGTTTCCAATCCAGGGATTTCTGTATCAGAACCTCCAGCAGACCGAGAGAAAAGGGGCTGAAGCTCCGAGCTTCTCCCAGAGCCCAGGCTGGGCACGTCACTGATCTCCCCCTCACTCTGAACTCATTAAAGAGCCATAGGCTGGAGACAGTGCTGTGTATCAGCTGAGACAGTGACTTTACTGAAGAATTACACAAGTGTTAAACACCACACAGCAGTCTAGGGGCTTCAAGGGGAGTCAGAAACAAACAGGACTTATTATTTCATTAATTCCTTAAGAATTGATATTAAAACACAACTCATACAAACAAAACATGCAGTAATTCTCAACATTGACCACAAGAGGGAGCATGCTGTCCATAATGTAGTAGCAGTGAATTATTCTCTCTTTGATTTCATCCCCAGCAGTTATTAAAAGCTTTACCGGCATACTGATATAAACATTGCTGCATCTTATAATATCAAATAAACACATTAAATACAAATAAAATAACTTTTCCATTGCTGTGTATTTCACTTGAGGGGCTTGAAGGATATATTAGGTGGTATATTATGCCTTTAGTTTTTGAACGCAGCTGAAAATGCCTTAAACATCTCAGACTGCAGTTCCTAACATTGCCCACAACAGTGAGGAGGTACCAGCATCAAAGTGTAAGGACCTCATTTATCACACAGCGGTACTGTGTTAACACGCAGTGAGGCTCTGTACCGTGTGCTACTGTGTACACCTGCTGTATTCACCAAGCAGTGAAGAGCAACCTAACCCGTGGTGAACAATGCGTGTGAAAAGTACCGCATGCGGGTCATTTCAATATAATTAATGATGTTAATGGATGGGAAATGTATGCACATTACATCAGAAATACCACGAGGGAGGGATCTGATATTCAAGACATTATTCACTGAAGGGTGCTAAAATGTTTGGGTCCTCGGCGCGTGTTCAAATACCGTGTTTGTAAAGCAGGCGGTATGTACTGTCACAACATTCAGGAAATAGGGCAGCGCACTGGTGATGCTGTGAGCAGAGCAGGGATCATTCACAAATGAGCTAACTGCCAATCCATCCAATCTTATTTTAGAGATCACTCTAAGGTTAAAGCTTAAGAATATTTATATCATTCTGGTCATTTACCAGCGTTTAGTGAATGAGACCCTGAGTGTCTTCTAGTGTTACTGAAGCCAGTGAGAACTTCACTGCACTTCAATCATGACGGTGCTGCTGTTTAATAAGCAGTACTGCTGCATTACACTTTAATGAGTGCATTAAGGACTGTGCTAATCAGTTTCCAATGCTACACTTAATAGCTGGGCTCTATTGTATAGTCCCACTGTCCTGGGAGTGTTAATGCCAGGGCAGTTAGTAATCTTGCTCTGTCTGACCACACAGTGCAAGAACTGCTTGAAACACACACTCCACACTTGACTCCATTCCAGCTGTGTTGAGTGGAATAAGGGCTCGGCTGATTGGCTCTCCTCATATGCTCCTATTAAAGCTGTTCTTTGTCTAGTCCTGCTGTCCTGGGAGTGTTCCTGCTAAACTGCTAATCTTGCTCTGTCAGAACACACAGCACCAAGCCTGTGTTTACACCACTGCTTGGCTACAAGTGGCTGCTGTGCCAAGGAAGACAATTTGCATAGAAAAGACACTTTGCATTGGCTGCACATGCTTCAGTGCTCTGGGAGTGTTTATAGCCCTGTGAGTTTAACACTTCATGATTGAGAGCTGCCCTTCATGGCAACAGAATCCACAACAACAATGACTTTTATCAGCATCTTCATCTGGGCACTTGTCATCTGCACTCAGGGTAAGAATCATTTAGAAAAACACTTAAAAAAATGTGTGACAACTTTTAATATATAATTATTACAAGTAAAACAGGACATACTGAAAAAAATATGAAAAAGCCTTGAAATTGAATATGTTGTCATAAATTAATTGGTTAATTTATTATAATCTATATTTTTAATTATTACTTTTAGAATCCAGTGGACAGTATACTGTGACTCAGACTCCAGTAGTGAAATCTGTTCTCCCAGGAGACACAGTCGCTCTGAGCTGTAAAGTCAGCAGTGCAGTGTACAGCGATAGCAATGGCCACTGGCTAGCCTGGTACCAACAGAAACCTGGAGAAGCTCCCAAACTCCTGATCTACTTTGCAAGTACCCTTCAGTCTGGGATCCCAACTCGTTTCAGTGGCAGTGGATCTGGGACTGACTTCACTCTGACCATCAGTGGAGTCCAGGCTGAAGATGCAGGAGATTACTACTGTCAGAGTTTCCACAACCCCAGCAGTGGCAATGTGTTCACACAGTGCTACACACCCGTACAAAAACCTCCCTCAGCAGGACTGCACAGCGACTGCACTGATGCAGCTGGGACCTACTGCAGGTGCTGAGGGTGAAGGCAATGAAACGGGACCCGGCCTGTGGAGGAGCTCAACTGCACACAAACACACTGAGCTCAATAACAAGGGCTCAAAATAAAAGACAAGATCAATCTGGTAAATATCTTGATTATTCATGTTTTCTAATACATTGCAGAGGCTGAAGGGCTGTCACTGGATTTATATTTACTAATTTAGTTTCAAATGAAAATGAAAATATAATTCTTTATTTATCTACAGTAAGGAAAAGATAAAGGTGAACATTGTTAATTTTCTGATACTTAAATACAAACTGAAAATAAAGTAAATCAGACACTTTACTCCTCTTAAAGGAAATAAATAAATATATACATGCATTCATACATACATACATAGCATATTACAATCCAACATATTTATATTGCATTTTAAAGCAATCTATGGTTTAAAACACATATTAACGTATTTCAATATTAATATATAAGATTTTTGTTTCATTTCTTTACATGTCTTCAAAGCAATTTAATATTTTTTCAAATTGAAACTATAAAAGAAATAAATATAGTGAAATAAATATGAATAAAATCTATTTCTATAAAGTGTATCAGTAATGCTACAAAATTTAAACCTCACGCTGAAAGTTCAAGCATTTCATTCATTTGTATTTGGTGCGTTGATGCTCAGAAAAGTGTTGATAGTGTGAAAACATGGAGTACGCACACAAACACATTGTTAATTCACCATTGTGCAATTTAAAGAACTATATTAAGGGTGGGGTTTGTTTCTTGTTTCAATTTGCAGATCGTTGATGGTTAGATAATTCATTGTAAATTTCACTTCATTAAGTGTATGTTTGTGGTAATGAGCTGGCTGTTTAACAATACCTGTATCTAATCATCTTCATCAATTGATTAATAACTATTAAGGTTTGTTTGGTTTACAAATTGTAACTTATTTGCCAATCATTGATGTTGGGATATCTGATTGAAAACTTTACTTGATGAAGTGTATGTCTGTGATAATGAATTGTCTGCTTAATAAACCTGTGTTTAATCATGTTCACTAATTGGTAATAACGATATTAAGGGCTGGGTTTGCTTTGTTTCTTTTAAACACTGAGGACGGCTCTTTGGAGTCGAAACACGTCTGTTGTTTGAAGTTTTGGTTTCTGTTTTTAAATAAATGTAGAATGTTTGAAATATCACAATGGTGAATTAACCAGTTTTGTTTTCATGCTACAAAGTGTAGCATTGACAGGAACACAGCCAGATGTTTAGCTGTGGAAGCTGCTGTATGTGCAAGGACTTGGCACTATCAGTGTAAAGCTCTGTGTGGAATGCATGCTTTCACAGGCTGATACAACCAATGCATCGCATTGAAAGAGGAAGAAACCATTCTGACTTCATTGTCAACCATACAGGCATTGTCAGTCAACGAGCAGACTGGGGTCACAGAGTGATATACTGTAAGCAAGGAGCTAGTCAAGTCTTGTGAGGCTTTTGTCTGCTCCTTGTCTGGTAAAGCAGGAGATGATGTTGAATGGGGTTACAGATTGATCTGCAGCAGAAAATGATGCATGCAGCTCTCCGACATGCCCTGCCTGCGCGCACTGCTGTGTTTTGTGTTGTGTGTTGTTTTCAGAGCGGTCGTTGTTTATATTTGTATTTATTTGTAATGATTGCAATGTTAAATCAATCATTTTTCACAGGTATTTATTGCACCGCGCACTTTAGTGTGCTTCTGGTGCTGAACGTTTCCTGCTGTGTATTAATCTGCTGCTAACATTCCATTTCTTTTTATCTGCAATAAAATAAAAGATTCTTTTTTAATTGGAAGAGGCCGTGTTTCTGATCCCATCCTTGATTTGCTTTCAGAATAAAATAACTTGTAACTGTTTTATTTGTCCAGTGTCTTACACACTAATCTGTCGCAGACCGACTCCAAATGTGATTATGTATTTCAATTCTGTGTAAGCCCTGCCTAGCGGGTGTTACAGTTACATAAAATGACTCTATAGAGTCCTAATGCAAAAAGAAAGAGCAAAAAGCAAGTTGGGAAAGGGGAGGAGGGTGTCAGTAAATATCCAGAGTGCTCTGAGGTTTAAACACAAAACACACAGCTGATAGGAAAGAGGAAACACTCTCTGAGCCTCCAGCTCAATACAGGAAATCATGGAATAAAGAGATTCAGTGACAGCTAACACAGGAGCTGCTCTGTGTTCAAGTGAATAACGTGCACTCATTAATGTGACCTCCGAGAGACACAATGCAGATATTAATAGTGACCACACGAGGGAGCCAGAGCACCACTGCTGTCATTACTGTAATAACAGTATAGCAGTAAGACAATTGAAATAGGCAGCAGTTACCTCCCCAGTCAGCCCAGTTCTCCCATTGTTATTATTTGTTTATTTAGCAGACGCCTTTATCCAAGGTGACTTACAGAGACAACGGTGTGTGAACTATACTTCAGCTGCAGAGTCACTTACAATTAAGTCTCACCCGAAAGACAGAGCACAAGGAGGTGAAGTGACTTGCTCAGGGTCACACAATGAATCAGTGGCTGAGGTGGGATTTGAACCGGGGATCTTCTGATTAGAAGCCCGTTTCTTTAACCACTGGAGGAAGGAGCTGCTCACAGTGATGCATGCTGGGAAACACTGACTCTAACATCTCAACATCTGCAACTTCCACCCCTGCCAGTGAATATTAAAGAATGTTAAAATGTCCATTTAGCAGGCCAGCATTTTAAACACAATGATTCTCCCCTTGCTCTCCTCTCTGAGAGTTGCTGTAAGCTGTCTGTCCCACACCCCAGTTATTCCTGCAGACTCACATCAGTGTGTGTCAGCATAGAGGTTACAGCATGTCATTCCACCAGCATGGGAAGGGATTTCTGTTGCAATTCCACATCCCAGCAGCACAGACTGCACTACACTCTGTGACCACAAGAGGGAGAGAGATGGGAATAAAATGACTGCCTCTTAGATCCTCAACTTAACATGAAACTCCTTTAGATTTTCACTTGAAACAAAGTAAATCCAGCAGCACCAGAGCTGTTTAAAATGCGTGTGTGTGTGTCAATGAGTGTGTCTGTGTGTGTGTGCGTGTGTGTGTGTGTGTATGTGTGAGTGAGTGTGTGTGTGTATGTGTATGTGTGTGTGACTGTGTGTGTGTGTGTGCATGTGTGGGTTTGTGTTTGTGTGTGTGAGTGTGTGCATGTGTGTGCGTGTGTGCGTGTGTGTGTGTCAGTGAGTGTGTGTGTCTGTCTGTGTGTGTGTCAGTGTGTGTCAGTGAGTGTGTGTCAGTGAGTGTGTGTGTGTCAGAGAGTCTGTTTGTGCGTGTGTGCGTGCGTGTGTGTGCGTGCGTGTGTGTGCGAGTGCGTGGGCGTGTGTGTGCAAGTGTGTGTGTGCGTGCGTGTGTGTGTCTGTGTGTGTTTGTGTGCATGTGTGTGTGTGTGTGTCTGTCTGTGTGTGTGTGTGTGAGAGAGAGTGTGTGTCTGTCTGTGTGTGTGTGCATGTGTGTGTCAGTGAGTGTGTGTTTGTGTGTGTGAGCATGTGGTTTGTGCTTGTGTGTGTGTGTGTGCGTGTGGTGTGTGTGTGCGTGAGTGTGTGTGTGTGTTTGTGTGTGTGTCTGTCTGTCTGCTGTGTGTGTGTGTGTGTCTGTCTGTGTGTGTGTGTGTCTGTGTGTGTGTGCGTGTGTATGTGTGTGCGTGTGGTGTTTGTGTGTGTGTTTTTGCGTGTGCGTGTGTCAGTGTGTGTGTGTCAGTGTGTGTGTGTGTGTGTGAGTGTGTGTCAGTGTGTGTGTGCGCGCGTGTGTGTGCGTGCGTGTGTGTGTGTATGTGTGTGTGCGTGTGTGTGTATGCATGTGTGTCTGTGTGTGTGTGAGTGTGTGTGTGTGTCTGTCTATGTGTGTGTGTGTGTCTGTGTGTGTGTGTTTGTGTATATATGTGTGTGTATGTGTCAGTGTGTGTGTTAGTGTGTGCATGTGTCCATGTGAGAGTGGTGTGTGTGTGTCAGTGTGTGTATGTGTTGTGTGCGTGCTTGCGTGCGTGTGTGTGTGTGCGTGTGTTTTTTCTGTGTGTGTGTGTGTGTCTGTCTGTCTGTCTGTGTGTGTGTGAGTGTGTGTGTCTGTCTGTGTGTGTTTGTGTGTATCCGTGTGTGTGTGCGTGTGTGTGCGTGTGTGTCAGTGTGTGTGTGTGTCAGTGAGTGTGTTTGTGTGTGTGTGTGTCAGTGAGTATGTGTGTGTGTGTCAGTGAGTGTGTGTGTGTGTGTGCGTGAGTGTGTGTGTCTGTCTGTGTGTGTATGCGTGTGTGTGTGCGTGCATGTGGTGTCTGTGTGTGTGTGTGTGCGTGTGTCAGTGTGTGTGTGTGTCAGTGTGTGTGTGTGCATGTGTGTCTGAGTGTGCATGTGTGTGTGTCAGTGAGTGTGTGTGTGTGTGCATGTGGTTTGTGCTTATGTGTGTGTGCGTGTGGTGTGTTTTTTTTTGTGTGTGTGTGTGTGTCTGTCTGTCTGTCTGTCTGTCTGTGTGTGTGTGTGTGTGTGTTTGTGTGTTGGGGGAGGGGCGGTCTGGTCATTTATTTAATTAATTTTTATAGTTCATTTCATAAGTAAATGAAATCTAAAAACAACTGAAATAAATTCCCGGATTACAAACGGTATAATATTTTGCGTACCGGTACAATATTAAAAAAAACAAAAACACAGTGATGTTGTATCTCTCATATACGTCATTCTCGAGTCTCTTCTTTTTTTATATATATATATTTAGTAGTCACCAATTAGTTGTTTGTTGTTTTTCTCCCCAATTTAATAGTGTCCAATTATTTTTAGGCTCAGCTCACCACTCCTGTGCTGACTCGGGAGCGGTGAAGATGAACTCACGCTGTCCTCTGAAGTGTGTGCCGTTAGCCGCCCACTTCTTTACACACTGCAGACATAAGAAAATAAGAACATAAGACTCACCATGCAGCCACCCAGAGCTACAGCGTTGGAGGACAACGCAGCACTGGGTAGCTTACAGGCAAGCCCGCAGGCGCCCGGCCAGACCACAGGGGGTCGCTGGTGCGCGGTGAGCCGAGGCAACCCTGGCCGACCTAACCCTCCCTCCCACCAGGCAGCGCTCGGCCAATTGTGCGCAGCCCCCTTGGCAGCTCCAGTCCTCGGTCAGCAAATTAATAGCCTGGACTCCAGACTATTGGGCCATCCTGCACTCTACGCGAGGGCTTTTACTGGAAGCGCCACTCGGGAGCCCTTTCTCGAGCCTTTTCACGTTTTCCACAGTGTGTCTTAAATGCTACTGTAATCACTATATCCTAAATTTGTCTTATTGTTCAGCTGCTTTGAAATGCATCTGTACTGCATTTTTATTTTGCCCTTAAAATGCATGACAGTTTACTTAATCATTTTGAAATTGCACTTAACGGTATTGTGATATTCTGTAACAATTTGGATAAGGGAATCTGCTAAGAAAATAAATAAATACATAATACATACATTTGCTGCACAGTCGTGTCAGACATGATGCTAACTCTTGCCTTGCTTGCTGAGGGCAATGATAAAGGTAATGCTCCAGACACTAAAACATAGTGCTGCCCTCAGTGCCAGTGAGAGCTCTTCAGTAACACTAGAAGGAACAGTTTGGACTCCAGACACAGTGTCTTCTAGTGTTCCTGAAGGCTTTCTGATGGAGTGTTTGACATTGTGGATTAACTACCTACAGCATCGCAAGAGCCACTCAACACAGAACCAGACAAGGACTGGCAATCTCTACTACAGCAGGCTTAGTGTCTTCTAGTGTTACTGAAGCCAGTGAGAACTTCACTGCACTTCAGTCATGACGGTGCTGCTGTTTAACAAGCAGTACTGCTGCATTACACTTTAATGAGTGCATTAAGGACTGTGCTAATCAGGTTCCAATGCTACTCTTAATAGCTGGGCTCTATTGTATAGTCACACTGTCCTGGGAGTGTTAATGCCAGGGCAGTTACTAATCTTGCTCTGTCTGAACACACAGTGCAAGTACTGCTTTAATTTTGGAGTGGTGCATAGACTAGCCTACAGACATTTCACTCGAGACAGTTTAGTTTTAGTACAGGCATTCCAACCTGCCTGGGAATCAAACCCAGGCGGCGACGGTGAGAACGCTGAATCCTAACCACTAGAGCACCAGGGAAGCAGGTTACTGATGTGAGCATCTGGGGTGGAATGAATTATTACCTGTGCAAAGAAGGTGCAGCAATCCTGCTGAACATCCTCACTACATGAGCAGCGTGCTACTGGGCTGTGGAATTATTCTCTCCCTCTTGTGGTCACAGAGTGTAGTGCAGTCTGTGCTGTGGAATTACTCTCTCCCTCTTGTGGTCACAGAGTGTAGTGCAGTCTGTGCTGCTGGGCTGTGGAATTGCAACAGAAATCCCTTCCCATGCTGGTGGAATGACATGCTGTAACCTCTATGCTGACACACACTGATGTGAGTCTGCAGGAATAACTGGGGTGTGGGACAGACAGCTTACAGCAACTCTCAGAGAGGAGAGCGGGAGAATCATTGTGTTTAAAATGCTGGCCTGCTAAAGGGACATTTTAACATTCTTTAATAATCACTGGCAGGGGTGGAAGCTGCAGATGTTGAGATATTAGAGTCAGTGTTTCCCAGCATGCATCACTGTGAGCAGCACCTTCCTCCATACACAGACCACACTGTAGTGTTTAGATGACTGGGTGTGAGGAGCCTTGTGTTAACAATGGGAGAAATGGGCTGACTGGGGAGGTAACTGCTGCCTATTTCAATTGTGTTATTACTGTGTTATTACATTATGGACAGCAGTGGTGCTCTGGCTCCCTCTTGTGGTCAGTGTGAATGATGGCAGTGTGTGCAGCTTGGCAGGGCACTGATGCCTGTTTCCAGGCTATACAAACACAGAGGGATTCAATCAAACATTAAGCTCACAGTTTAATAGAAGAGTGGATTAGTTCTATTTGTATATGTGTTCTAAGCGCTGCACTTCTGTTTCAATAAGTGGCACAGACACTTCTATGAGATCTGAGCTGTGAACACAGGTGGGACTTGATAGGGTTGGGTGACTCACAGTACAGTTAGATTATCCTTCCTGTAGTTTTATGTTTAGCCTCTCAGTGCTTTCCTGCTCTCTAGGAGGGGCATTAGAAATCTGCCTGTTCAGAATGAACTGGCCCATAAGTGTTGAGACATGTGTGCCAGGGAGCTGCTGCACACATAAGGAATGAAGGAGACCAGGTGGGTAACAAGGATGACACAGGAGGCAAGACAATGAAGAATAAACTGCCTTCAATAACACTGATGTGCTGCTCCTTAATAAAAAATAAGAATTCACTCAGAAATGTATGAATTCCTCATTTATTTATTTTTATTCCAATTTAGATACATTATTTTTTATTATAATAAGTTATAATCTGAGGTATATCAATCTAGTATTAACATGTTTTTTTCAGTAATTAAGAATAAAGTGTAAAATTCTATTTCATAAGAAGACATGGTTTGTTCATTGTAATTAACAGTAATTTGTGTCTTGATTTTCATCTTAACAATATGTTAAAGTCTGATGTTATTCATTTATGTATTAATATTAGTTTTGAAAATACATTAAAACACATCAGATTGACACAATGAAAAATATCCAGCTGGACTCCACAGAGTCAGACAGTGTAACTACACATCACTGCAATACTGGGCTTTGCTGTTTGCTGGACTTCTTTTTTAATATGTTGTCCAGTGGATCATAAATAAATCAATCTCAATATGCATACAGTTCAATTGTTTTAAAAAATAAACATCATTCTGTTTGTATATAGAATGTGTTGCTGATGAAGTGGAATCATTAAAAGAGTAAAATGAAAAAAGGAAATAATACAATTTGAAGTTAAATATGCAATTTATATATATATATATATATATATATATATATATATATATATATATATATATATATATATATATATACATTTACTGAAAGAGAAGCAAAATGTTTGGTTTACTTTATTTTCAGCTTGTATTTAAGTAATAGAAAATGAACAATGTTCACCTGCAGTCCTGCTGAGGGAGGTTTTTGTACGGGTGTGTAGCACTGTGTGAAAACAACACTACTGCTGGGCATGTGTGCACTCTGACAGTAGTAATCTCCTGCATCTTCAGCCTGGACTCCACTGATGGTCAGAGTGAAGTCAGTCCCAGATCCACTGCCACTGAAACGAGTTGGGATCCCAGACTGAAGGGTACTTGCAGCATAGATCAGGAGTTTGGGAGCTTCTCCAGGTTTCTGTTGGTACCAGGCTAGCCAGTTGCCATCACTATCACTGTACACTGCTGTGCTGACTTCACAGCTCAGAGCAACTGTGTCTCCTGGGAGAACAGATTTCACTGCTGGAGTCTGAGTCACAGTATACTGTCCACTGGATTCTGAAAATAATAAATAATAATATAGAAAATTAGAATAAATTAGTGAATTAAATTATGAAAACGCATTACATTTCAGCACATTTGCATTTCATCTTTTTAATTTCCCTGTTTTACTTTGTATTAAGAATTGTCCCAGAAAGAGATATTTCTTTAAACATGTTTTTCTAAATGATTCTTACCCTGAGTGCAGATGACAAGTGCCCAGATGAAGATGCTGATAAAAGTCATTGTTGTTGTGGATTCTGTTGCCATGAAGGGCAGCTCTCAATCATGAATTGTTAAACTCACAGGACTATAAACACTCCCAGAGCACTGAAGCATGTGCTGCCAATGCAAAGTGTCTTTTCTATGCAAATTGTCTTCCTTGGCACAGCAGCCACTTCTAGCCAAGCAGTGCTCTTAAGTTTAAACTCATTTTCAGCTGATGCAGTTTCTTTGCTATTCTATAAAAAAACTAAAGTTTCCTCTTGCAGGCAAAAAGAATAAAGAAATAGCTGATAGTTTTCTTTGTGTTGAGTTTGTACAAACACAGCTATTTCTCTCTATTCTCCCTTCTCTCAAACAATTCATCTTAGCCACAGCTGTGATTATGTAGCTTTGTTACACAGTATAAATAATGATTAATTGTCAAATATTAAAATCAGAGCTGCAGGTTGACAGAAGTTCAATGCGCTACCCATTGCACCACAGATGTTGGCTGCCATTTTTGCAAATTCTTGGGGGGGGAGAGAATATATATATAGATAGATAGATACACACACACACACACACACACACACACTGCTGTGCAAAAGCCACATTCAGGAGTTGCAATGTATATGGATGTTGTAGCATCAGTTGTTTACTTCGGGCCTCCGCTGGCTTGTTGTTTAGCAGCTTTGACTTTTGTTGATGCAGCTTGGTTTGGGTGGGTGAGGCCAGGCTTGTTGTTTAGCGGTCTTTGTCTGTTGTTGATGCAGCTTGGTTTGGGTGGGGGATGTCAGGCTTGTTGTTTAGCGGTCTTTGACTGTTGTTGATGCAGCTTGGTTTGGGAGGGGGAGGTCAGGCTTGTTGTTTAGCTGTCTTTGACTGTTGTTGATGCAGCTTGGTTTGGGTGGGGGGTGGACAGGCTTGTTGTTTAGCGGTCTTTGACTGTTGTTGATGCAGCTTGGTTTGGGTGGGGGATGTCAGGCTTGTTGTTTAGCGGTCTTTGTCTGTTGTTGATGCAGCTTGGTTTGGGAGGGGGAGGTCAGGCTTGTTGTTTAGCGGTCTTTGACTGTTGTTGATGCAGCTTGGTTTGGGAGGGGGAGGTCAGGCTTGTTGTTTAGCGGTCTTTGACTGTTGTTGATACAGCTTGGTTTGGGTGGGGGATGTCAGGCTTGTTGTTTAGCGGTCTTTGTCTGTTGTTGATGCAGCTTGGTTTGGGAGGGGAAGGTCAGGCTTGTTGTTTAGCGGTCTTTGACTGTTGTTGATGCAGCTTGGTTTGGGTGGGGAATCCAGGCTTGTTGTTTAGCGGTCTTTGACTGTTGTTGATGCAGCTTGGTTTGGGTGGGGGGAGGCCAGGCTTGTTGTTTAGAGGTCTTTGGTTCGTGTTGATCAGGGTCTTCATGAACTTGTGATCACGGCAGCTCAGGGTGAAGTGTGCATGGCAGCTGGTGTGAGGTGTTGTGGTGACGAGTCCATCACATGTACCCAGTGGTTCTCAACGGGGGGGTGGGGGGGGGGAGAGAAGCAATGCAAGGATGGAGGACGAGAAGCATCCATAAAAAATAGAAAGGCCATATATATAGAGATTTCCAGTTGGATCTACCAGGATTAGAAATATGTGGGGAAATAGCGCCGCCTGCAGAAAGGAAATCTTACAGCACCTGGTATTCCCAGGCAGTCTCCCGTTCCAAGTAGTAAACAGGCCCGACTTTGCTCAGCTTCTGAGATCAGACGAGGAAGGACATTCTCAAGGTGGTACAGCCATAACACTGGTTTATTTTCTTTCATAGTAACTAATACCACTATAAGCAGATTTCTCATTCATGACAAACTGTAACACGTGTTGCAGCTCTGGACTCCACCACACATGCGCAGAGCCTAACTGCTATGAGATTCATGAAACTTTATAAACATCAACCAAACTACAAACTTAAACACAGTCAATCATGGAATCAAACAAACACCTTACCAAAAAGCAGAGTCTGCTGACAGGAGATGCTTACTGAAATGAATACTTTCATAAATTAGTTATTATATACATGGTTCTGGTGTGACGGATTGCTGCAATTGTATTTCTCATTTGAAAGTCTCCCAGCTGTGCTTACACCACGTGACCGCTGTCTCCACATAAGGAAGACACTCCATGTGAGATTCTAGAGCTTCTTACTGTGAGACTTTCTCTTGGAGTCGAAAGCAGTTCAATCAAGCTGGAAAGTGTGTTTCCCCCTCAGCTGCCATGGTAACGGACGACACGTCCTCTACAGCGTGAGGTAAAACAATGGCAGCGTCACCCTCATCATCAGCAGTCATCGTTAACAAGGCCAGCAGGGGGCGTTAAAGGCACAGTTTGCACAGCGTGGTACATTTCCTGTTGTGTGTTATTCCTTTTTTATATATAATATATTTGATTCAATTTTACTTTGTTTTTAAATGCAGTGGTGCATTTTGTCTTGAACTGTGAGCGGTGTATGTGGTATACTGAGAACTTAATATTGTATGGCTACTCCCTTTGTATGGAGGATATTCTACATCAAAATAAAAATAAATGAAGAAATGAAGAAATAAATGCACAGTCATGCATTTATACATTCGTTTATTTCAATATGTATTTATTTCACAATTTCCGCAAACCTATTTTTCTGCTTTGCTTTTTAGATTTCGATGCTTTTCTGTTTTGTTTTACATTTCACTGTGGCAAAACAACTCCTGTCAATAAATATTTAAATAAATAAATATAGAAATAAATGAACGAATAAATACATTTCTGTGAATGTATTTATTTATTTCGCTATATATTCATTTACGGTATATTGGAATTGTCCGTACAATAAAATCAATTAAAAAAATACCAGCGTGTTTTATCTGTACTTTTAAAAGTCGACCTTGAATAATCTCCTCAATAGATAAAATCTCTGCCCAAATCCTGGAGGAAATAAAACAGCAACCCCAGAACTAAAATTAGAACCGTGTCTTAAAATACAGTCGCCCCTCCACTCAGACTGCAGTGAGACTGATTACTGCTGTCCGAGTGTGTCTCCTGCAATAAAATCACGTTTGAACGCTTGCTGTTTAAAAAAATCAAATAAGTGTGCTCTTTTATTAAAATCCCTGCACCCGTTCACGTTAAAAGAGCCTAAAATAATTTTCTCCATCCCAAAATAACAAACACATTAAAATAATTTTAAAAAATCTTATTAAATTAGCCATTAAAAATGTTTAGATGCGGCTTACGTTTTCCGAACTAAGCTTAAACACACCAGCAACCTTCTTTTGTAGAATGGCTGTAACCTTTCTGTTGTGGTCCCTCTCCCCACACACAGCTACAGCACCCATTCTTATTTCTATCAGGCCATTCCCAGTTTGTTTAAAACAGCTGCTCCCTGTTGTGCATTTGGTCAATCTCTTCAAGGATATATAATAGAGAAAACATTGTTTTTCTATTGGGTGATTCCCTACCTCTCATGAAGCAGGTCTTTACATTGTATGGAAAGGTGTCCTTATTTAACATGTCGTCTCAGATTCTCAGTGAGATCACATGCTCACACATGTTTGAATAGAAACACAGCTGCACATGGGCACATATACAAAGCGTTACTTGGAGAGCGTGCTTGATTGATTTGCCCCAGCTCATAATCACTGCACCGAGTCAGGTTTGACCAGTAGACTCCTTTCTTCTCCCAGCTCCTCACAGCCACCCTGTGATGTCACAAGTGTCCCGTGACAGGCCTTGTTCACAGACTGACAAAAACATTGTGTTTATATAGAGATTTTCTTCATCTCTCAATTATTTTAAAATCTCTTTATTTGCATTCATGACAACAAATGCTCAAACTGTTGACCAGTATAAATGCTGTCCTGCCAAAACAACACGATCTGCTGTTACATGAAACTGGGTAAAAGCCTGTCTCTTTCTGTAAAGCTTTTTCAGCAATAAAACTGTTAGCATCAATGTCTCGTTTTGGACTGGTTTATTTCACATGACATGTATTCTTGTCAAACTGCCACCACTGAAATCATTCAAAAAGCACTCTTTATTGACAACAAAGAACTCTTAACAGGCAAGGGAGGATTCATGTATTTCCTCTTTCTTCTGCATTGCATATTTAGTAAAGGAGAAAGTGCCTGATTGTTTCTATAATGTCATCGGTTTAGCCGTTCAAAAGCACGTTGCTCTTTCCCAGGTAATTGTTACTTGCATATTTTGGGTAAACCAAGAGGCATGATGGGATGCTGGAGGCGTTATGGCAAACCCTGCTTTTACTTTATTGTGTGCTCCCTACATTAAACTGGTTATTGAACCTGGACCATATCTCATCTTTCACTTCTACTAATGAATTACTCTCCAATTCTGGGAAAACAAAACACAAATGTGTGTATTGTATTATCATGATGTGCTAGAATTGACCTTGCTCTAAAGACGCACTGTACTGTCTGTATTAACTTGTATTATAACAAGGTCAAGTTTATCGATTAATGTCAGTGGGCATTTGGACAGCGTTTAAATACTGCCACTTCTATAACATAAGAATATAAGAAAGTTTACAAACGAGAGGAGGCCATTCAGCCCATCTTGCTCGTTTGGTTGTTAGTAGCTTATTGATCCCAGAATCTCAACAAGCAGCTTCTTGAAGGATCCCAGGGTGTCAGCTTCAACAACATTACTGGGGAGTTGGTTCCAGACCCTCGCAATTCTCTGTGTAAACTGCTGTCTAACTGTCTCCCAGGATACTGTTACCATATAGGTCATTTTCCATTTTGGATCTTATTATAGTTTCCATAAGTTTACATATAATAGAAGTCAGGCTTATCGGTCTGTAGTTACATGGTTCGGTTTTGCCTTCTTTTTTGTGGATCGGTATTACGTTTGCAATTCTCCAGTCTGTCGCTACAACCCCTGTGTCAAGAGACTGTTGCATGATCTTGGTTAGCGGTTTGTAAATAACTTGTTTCATGTCTTTGAGTACTATTGGGAGGATCTTATCCGACCCAGGGGATTTGTTTATTTTAAGAGATCCTAGTCCCTTTAACACTTCTGCCTCTGTTATGCTAAAGTTATTTAAAACTGGATAGGAACAGGTTGACATGTGGGGCATGTTGTCCATATCCTCCTTTGTAAAAACTTGTTAAAAGTAATCATTTAATATATTTGCTATTTGTTTTCTTCGTCTATGATTTTGCCATTTGTATCTCTTAGACATTTAACCTCCTCTTTGAATGTTCTCTTGCTGTTATAATATTGAAAAAAACATTTTGAAATTGGTTTTAGCCCCCTAAGCAATGTTCATTTGTATCTATGTCTCTTGGCCTTTCTAACTTCCTTTTTGACTTGTGTTTGCAGTTCCAAATAGGAGGAGTGGCAAACACTGTTGCAGCAGCAAAGGTCATTCAAAATGATCTAGACAGCATTCAGAACTGGACAGACACATGGCAAATGACATTTAATAGAGAAAAGTGTAAGGTACTGCACACAGGCAATACATTTCTCCCCCCTTCCTTTCTATATTGGTTAATTGTGGGCTCTAGTGTTTTTTTTTTAACATCACTGAGTCCCTTGTCCCTGTGCAACCACAATGTAGAAACATATAGAGAATGTATGGGAATGGTCAATAAACATCACTGCTGTTTCTCTTAAAGCGTGTTTATTTATTTCTAATACTGGACCCTGTCTTAATACTGTATTACATTCTGAATATGAATATAGCTGAATTATTAATTGTAGATAATACTTAGAATACCAGATACATATTTAGCATTAAAAAGTCGTGCATTATTTTGTGTATCAGCCGCCACACGAAGCTGAGCGCAGTGCGGTATACTGTAATGATGCTGCAGTCAGTCTGCCCGGACTGCACCTGAACCATCTTAAAAACACGAAGCCCCTAATAAGCTAATTTGTAAAAGTTAGTAAAGAATTGCGCTAATATAACGAAGCTAAATTTGAACTCATAGCTGGAGCAACGAGAGAGGGCGAGAGGGCGGGGCAGAGAAGGAGGGGGAGACGCTGCTAGGCAACCGGCTCGTGAACATTCCACTCAGCTGAGCAGAGACCGTTAGGATTTAAAAATGCGAACGTTCCGAGCGGCGTTAGGCGCTTCGTTAAATTAACACACCGTTGCTGGCATTTTAATTTTGAAGAAAACCATATTTTAAATACTCAAATAACACTGTATTAAAAAAATACTTTATTTCAGTTCCAGACCGTTTTCCAACAAATAAAAGGAAGTGTGTATTTATAATAAGTATATTTGTTATGATATTAAGACTAAACAAATGTGCTACAGTTTGGTGTATAATTTATTTATTTATTAAATGTTGTAGTATTTCTTTTTTTAATATTGTCTTGTTTTCACAAAATAACATCCATACATTATCAGTTCATCTGCTAGAGTAATCAAATCACAAATATTACTCTTCAGTAATTCATACATAGACACGCTGTGGTAACTTCAATAAGTTAAAATGTAAGGCTGGATTCAAGTTTAACCAAAGAAATAAGTAAATACATTAATAACGACATGAAACAAAAATACGTTTTGGTAGTTCATACGTAGGCCTATCTAAATTACAAAATGCGACCTGTTTTAGAAATTGATTTATATACTACCTGCCATTTAAATCTAAATTATATTTAAAACTGTTTGAGGGGCAGACTAGCATAGATGATTTCTAAAATCCATTAATATATTAAACTATACACCACATTAGCACTCCGAGAAATATAGAAATGGATCATTTGTAAAGAATTAGCTGTGAGATTTAGATAAATAATCAGAATTATGGATGCATGGATTTCTGATTAAAATACACCCACATGTATTCTTGTTTCATGTCGTAATTTATTTATTAATTTCATTTTAACCTCTTGCTGGTGGCACGGCTTGTCTCTGTATCAATTCACTGATATTTGAGGTTTTGTTTAGTACACACTAGCAGGTGATCTGATAATCTTATTGATGTTATTTTGTGAAAACAATAACACGTTAATACTGTGCTACAAAAAATGACTCGCCGTGTTGTAACTTGTGCGGGTGATGTCATGGGTTGTCATGGCAGCGCCGATCATCACGGGAGGGGTTATCAGTGGTTGTCAGAGAAACGCTGGAGTTCCGCTGGCTTCCGAGGTATCCAACCCGAATATCTAAATCAATACAGTGACAACAAAGGAATGTGACATATAAACCTAATGACTACATTAATGAAGCAGTAATACACGACAGGGTGTGTGTGTTATCATGAGGTAATATCACCACGCCTTGGGTGCGTTGGGAGGCACTAGACGAAGTGGAGTTCTTCAACCGCCCAGGAAGTGGTGATATATCTCATGATAACACACAGACCCTGGAGTGTATTATTGCTATTATTAAATGGGTCTGGGAGTGTGTTGTTGTTGGTAAATAAAGAAGACTTTAAACTTTATTTTAATAATTTTTATTTGTGTAACCTTCCACTGATAGAAGTAGTTCAACAGTAACTAAAAATGGTTAGATTAACAATTAAACATTTGATTTTAAACAGTTTTGTGTAATATTTTCTTTTTCGGTGCTTCGGCTAATAGTTTCTTGTTTAGTCTTTGTAGATATTGAACTGGATCATTGTTTTAACGTGCATGTCTGGGTTTTGTCCAGTAGATGGCGGTGCTGCTGTTGTGATGTATTGTTTAGCAGAATGCAGTTTACTTACCGTGTTGTAAACGGGACGGCGCTGCACAGAGTGGTACAAACTGTGCAATTAAAATCTCCAGTAGTACCACAGACGGGCCGCCCATAGTCATCTCTGATTAACCCAACATGAATATAAATACGAACTCAGTGTGTTTCAAAGAGCAGTCCGTTGCAAAGAGCACACAGAGTGACGGCGCCGGAGAGTTTGATAGCAGATTTAACATGAATGTGCCTGATCGAGTCTTGCATCAAAATCAGCGTCCTCTATATAATATAAACACATTACACAAGGGGTTGCCAGCGGGTGTAGTGAATTCAGTTCCAGTAATCGAGCACTCTCTCTCATATATATCCTCCTGTTTTACCAAACAGCTCAAAGAATGGAACTTCTGGTTCGGACTGGTGCGCGGATCTAAAGATTCCCCGCATCGGGTGTACCGGTTTGTTACGGAACGTGTTCCGTGAAAGGAGTTCATCCAGTAAAAGACTATATAAAACTAGTCAAAACAAACATGAAGAGAACAACATGTGGTTAAGTAACAGTTTGTTTAACCAATTCCTCATAAAATAAGACTCAGTTGTACACACCGTATTAAAAACTGAAAAGTTAAACTAATACCTTACTTGGAGCTCTCACCAGGGACCACTTCCAGTAAAAGACGTATAAACCGCAGTGAACAAAATGAAAACTTGCATTCATAACAGAAAAAAAAACTCTGATGCTAGAACATAATAAATTTTTTATATATAATTTATGTTGATAATGTAACCCTAAAACTTTGCATACTGAAAGTAGCATGTCAAAGCAAGAAGGAATATAAAAATAGGGTTACAGCTCCATGGAGGAGGAAAGTCTGCCCCCGGGTTCACAATGAATTAATGAAGGGTCCTTGAATAACACACCATCCTGAGAATGGCCTGATCAGGAAACAAGCAAAGCATTCAATGCAGTAAGAGGAGAGAATCCCATTAACATGGCCATTCTGACACACACCAATATATAAATCTGTGTAGAATTAGTCAAGCACCTACCCAAAAAAAAAAAAAAAAACACCCCCACACAGTCCAAACAGCCTTTACAAGCAAGATTTTTTTTTTTATTTATCAATACACACTTTTTGGCATTTTCCAAAAATATACAACTCCAGCTACAAAGACAACCACTGAACACACACCCATTGCAGCTCCCAGAAGGGACCACACATTGAATTGGCCTGCAAGAGAAGAAAGAAATAGTTAGAGGAATATAAAGAGATAGTTATATATTTTACTTGAACTGCAGTTGTGTTCTCATCATGCATATTACCGCTTCTAGGCATAAAGTGAAGGGATCCATCTCTCTTCAGCTCAATTGGGCCAGAAGACACAAATGTTTTTACTGCACCACCATCCATCCCTTCAGCACTGCGACCTACAGGA
The DNA here is from genome assembly GCF_902713425.1 of Acipenser ruthenus. Classification (NCBI taxonomy): domain Eukaryota; kingdom Metazoa; phylum Chordata; class Actinopteri; order Acipenseriformes; family Acipenseridae; genus Acipenser; species Acipenser ruthenus. The sequence goes on from NC_081220.1 coordinate 1,002,062, forward strand.
GGAATTAGGAGGAGTCCATCAAAACAAATGGACAAAAATGCATGCAAAATGTCCCCCCCCCTCCCGCCAACAGACAGAGCTCTTACCAAGCCTCTGTTTCCCTGGAATGCACCGTCTGCTACAGAGGCTGTCTGATGGCCGGTTTGAATCACATATCACAACACTGCAGTGGAAGTAAATCTGAAAGACAGCACACCTTGTCAAGAAAAACTAGCATCAATAGATCAGGCAGGACCATCATCCAATGAGGATTACTGAATTGAAAAACAAATATATTGCATCATAGTAAGTGTTTCTTGCAAAAGTACAGTTATATGTCTTCATTCCAACTCACTAAAGATTTGAGCACAGTAACCATTTGCTGCTTGCAAAGCAATCCATACCATGCATTGTGGTACAAGACCCCCATCCCAACACTCCACTTTACCTGTCCTTTCAGTGCATCCCGGCCGCTTGTGAAAGAAAACATTTTCACTTCAAACCTCTTCAGATGGGAAGGGAACAGCACTCTTGCATTGCTGGAGACTGGGTGAAAGATGGTCAAGTACTCATCTGCAGAGTTCTCACAGCTAGAAAGAGAAAGTAGGTAAGGAGCACATCAGCCACAACTCCAATTCCTAGGTTTTTGTAGCAGCAATATCATATTCCAGCATCTTACCTGTCCACAACAACATCCCACTTTGGAGAGCTATTCCTGTCAGCAGAATAGGTTGCCCAGCAGTTCTCCAAAAACAATTCAGCCTGTGGATCCCTGCTGTACAGGAGCTCTACCTCAAAATACAAGGGTCTTCGCAAGTACTTCACAACAGGGTAATCCTGAGCTCCATAGAAGTCGTTGTAGGTTGAATCTGCAAAGATGCAAGGGAGAATTTTATAGGTGGAAACACGCTATTAGAGCATCTATATTATTTCAATTGCCAAGTCCTACCCAATGCAAGCCGCATGATGACTGCAAGGTCCCCCAAGCCAGGCTGGACTACAGGTGCAGGATTATTCTGGTACAAGAACTGCACTACCTTGGTGTCATTGACCAGATAGTGACAGGCAACTCTCAACCTGGAAAGAGGAGATGGGGTTAGCAGAGTTTCAGCCTCAACCACAAGGATACTCAATTTGATTGCAATCCTTACCTGTAAGATGTGAACAGCACTTCATTCTCATAAGTCAGGAGGTTGTTGTCAAACTGGAAGAGAAATCAAAGACCCAGGTTGCAATGAACTTGTAGATTTAGTATGGAGCTGCATACCAAGTTGCAGACTAGCTAATATGGTACTCGGGATCATCCCCAGCTGTGTACTAACATAGTACAAATTTCACAATTTAAAAAAAAAATTGGTAATGAATACTGCAATTTCATAATTGAACACTTTTTTTGGGGACCTCATGATTGTTACAGTTAGTATGATACCACAAGTCTGTCTACAGAAACTGCTAGACTAATATGGTATTGTTTTAGTAACCTCTAGGAGGGCAACAGCAGTTATTTTGGATTTGTTGCAAATACACAGCTGGTGACTCGAGCTGCAATTGGTATTAACTCATGTATTAGTTTAGTCCCAGCCTCACCACGGGATTATCCCCAGTAAGTACGCTCCTTCCAGTTCACTGCAATTGACCCAAAAGGTCTATAGGCAGCACATGCAATGCCATAACCAATAGCCATGTCAAGTGTCAACACCTTTGTCAACTGGACAAGCAGTTCAATACAAAGGTGGCAGTCTTCAGATGTCCACAATTCATGTAACTAATTCAGCGGATAGAAACACAGGTCACCATGGCTCCACAGATTGATCCAGGGGTGTTGTGGCCACCTTGTCAATATGTTGAACCTCCTCAAAATATGGTTTTAAATGTGGTCAATACCAACCCTTCTAGTTGTGCCACAGGAGTTGACATTGAAGTAGAAAACAGCATTGATAGCATCAGACTGAAGAGGCCGGCAACTTGGATCCCTTAAAGTTAGTTGACTTGGAGACAAGCTGGGGACAGATTCCACTTTCACAGCAAGAGCTGCCATAGTTCCATTGGTGAAGCAATCTGAAACGCAGCATTTGGAGCCGGGTTAAGGAATCAGATTATAGCTCCAATATCACTTCATGCAGCCTTGTGCCAATCTCAAAAGCAGCTATTCTAAAGAATGCTTTGTTTGCAGGAGAGTTACCAATCATCTTTGTAGGGAAACTGCAGGACAGGGAGAAGTCAGCCACCACAACCATGGTCCCAATATCCTTCAAGGTCAAGTCAAGTCTGCTTCTGATGCCTGAAGAACTGATCACCTACAGAGACAATACATCAGGTCAGTAATTTGTAGAACCCAAGACAGCTAAACTCATTTTAAAGTTCCATCACTTACTTCATATGTGGCATCAACTGAATTGTATGGGACAGTCATCCAGAAATTGGTAGAGTTGGCATTATACTTGTACAGGGCAAGCAGATTTCCACCAAGTTCTCTTGAGCCCACAAAAGGAATCCAGTTGCGACCCATGTTACCATATGTTACCATGGTATAGAATGCAGCACCATCACAGTAGCCAGTTACTGTAGGTGGAACTGCAAGAGGAAGAGCAGTTGTCAGAGCAATGGACTGGATTGGTTAGAAAAAGGTAGTTGTAGAACAAATAGTCAGGCACTTACTGATGTCTTTGAGAATGGCTTCGACTACAGCAGGATGAGTAAAGGGTGTATTCTCTGGCACTATATTCAGCAAGTAGGTCAGGGGCAGAATGTAGGTTCTGGTGTCTGGAGGAGTTACCTGAAAGAGCAAGGGTTTGTAGGATTAAACCCAAAGTCAGACAGCAAGCAACACGTCCACAGGAAGCAAGTGTTTTCAAAGGGCAATTGGATGGTTGAACAGGTGGGATGTTACCTTTTGCTTCACATTGGGGTCCTCAAATGGCACCTGGAGGGTGTAGGTCTTGGATCCATTGGGAAAGACATGCTCCTGGACATTATAACCTTTTAGGTTGGCTTCTGGCACAGTTAACGTCTGAGGTCCAACTATAATTTTGACCAGCTCCACATCAGGCAGGAATGTCCCCAGGGTCACATTGAACACTCTGGCTTTAGGAACAGTGTCTGAAATTAAAGCATGCAGTTAAAATGAAGGCTATAAAGTGGAGCACTGCAACAAATCCCTTTGATTTACTGCATGTGGACAAGTTCTACATACTGTTTGTGACAACTGGTGGCCGAGGCATGAAAGGAGTGGTTATTGGATGAAGTACTGTGTACTTGGTCTTCTCAGGCCCATCTTGCCAGGTATGCTCCAGCATTGGTTCAATAGAGTAAGAGATCACATAGGTGTTGTCCAATACATGGCTCTGAAAGCACAGAAGCCTCTTAGGAAGCAAGCTTTAAAATGAGGATTTAGAAGATGTTGAACTTCTACATACCTTGTAATATCCACCAACAGCTCCCACAGGAATTCTTACAGTGATTAGCTGGGGACCGACATCCAGTTTATAATCTCTATTATGAATCGTTGCAGGGTCAAGCTTGCGGCCATCAACTCCCATTTGAACATCAAGGGTAGTAATTTGTGGTGTCGGAACAAGAGGAGGCAGAACACGGGGAACATTCCATGTAATCATCTGTTCTGTGAAGGCCGTTCCATCTGACAGAAAGGAACACCATAGACTTGGTATAGAAAATTCACACTTCAACCTAAAACCTAGAACAGTTCTTGAGCACTATAGCAGTCCATAAGCTTACTCACCAGTAGGACATGTAACTGCAGTGTCCACCATCATGACCATCCATCTTTGCTTATAAAAGGTGGTTGATCTTAGCACAGCCATTGGTACAGTTTGGATCTGTTGGCGAGGAGGGGACTTTTACTAAAACAAAAGCAAGACTGTAGTCTACTTTCATAGTCTGGATATACTCTACTAGAGAACAATGAAGCCTAGACTACTTACCACCTGAGGCTGGCTTTCTGTGGAGTTGTATGCAGCTCTAACCAGAATTCGAGTTGGTGTAGTGTTTATGCCATAGCCATTTGTCATGGCCTGAGCAACAGTCATGGTTGTCTTTCTATTTGCTGGGAGATGGAACACAATTTTCCAGATGCTGTTGTCAGCAGCAGTTGCCTAGCAGAAGAAAATCTCATTAGATTAGGGAGTTTGAACACAAAGCATCCCCAGTCTAAAGGATTTGTCATAACAGATGTCATGTTTACTAAACAGGAACTAAAACTGAAAGTTGAAAGTTTAATGACACATCACTGAAACTGTTCTAGGTTCAGGGGGCATCTAAGGGAAACAGAGAAAATCCTCAAATACAACTTTGTACGAAAGCCTATGTGAAAGCATGTTGTCTGGATCCGATACAGGCAGAGTTTACAGCCATTCATTTGTACTGGACCTTAATACATCAGTGTACCAAACTTTAGGACACCTAAATTGCTCCTATGCAGCAGTCCTCAAAAAAGTAAATCAGGACACATTTATCATGAAGGATTTATAGCTCTGCACATATGAAGCCACTACCTCAGTGGTTGAAATACAAGGCTTACACTGACAAGAAAGGGTTAATTTCTCCATAATCAATTTTTATCAAAGCAATCACAGAATACATGCATGCAAAGCAAATGCCTTAAATGTCACACAATTCGTATATGGCCACCCTCTTGGGAGACAGGTTAAAGTTAAGGGGCCGTTCGATTTTGCTTCCTCTAGACAAGACAGTAGAGTAGACCTCAATAGACAAGACCAAGGGGACATGAATGAAGCAAATGCAAAGTCACATGACTCTACCTCAGGGTATGCAAGGGACCAATCAGGATCATCTTGAACAAAGTTTGGCTCAATAAGTGGCACACCTTCTCACAGAAACCTAAAGAGAATTCACATTAGTCATGAGTGAAGCACTTCTGCAGTGACAATTAAATACCCACACAACCCAACAAGTTCTACTGAACAGCATTATCACATCCCGACAGCCCTTACCTCCATGTAGTTTCTTTCACACAGAATCTCCCTCTCTGCCCATGGAGAATAGCGGCATGTCATGCTCTGAACATAGGAGGAAGCTGAAGTCATAGCACTGTTTGAGAAGACACTGATTTGTACTGTCAGCTTGTAGGTCTCATCATTCTGGAAACAAAGGCTAAAGTTAGTCCCAGCATGTCACCATTAGAAACAAGTTCACAAGAAATAAAATGATGACTCACTGTGTTCTGAGCAAAGCAGCTCAGCACAGAAGCAAGGACCTTGGCATTTCCCAAGAAGTCAACGGTTAAGCTATATCCACACTGTGCGGCCAGTCTTGGAGAGAGGGACACAAGCGCCCCCTTATTGTCTATGGAAAGAAATTAAGTTGGCCTTTTAAGAAACTGTACACATGATCAAGCAAGGTAGAGATATAACAAAGTGAACACCCCCACCGCCCCATTCCATCTACTTATTGAAACTTTTAAAACTGTATTAGTAGAATTAGACGCCCATTCGGAAAAGTACGTTGAGAAAATTATTTCTATTTCTGCGCACTTGCAGTCAACAAATCTGACTAAGGTTGTAGCAGCATAGGTCTATTTAGTGTGATCAGCAACATGCTTTTAAAGCCAACGCAAGAGCTTTTCATACCCTGCATCTTACAAAAACAAAGCCTGGTTGCTGCCATACAGCGCGGGAGTGCTCTGTACTTAATTCAGGTTATTACATTACGAGTCAACAGGCTTTATACATCAAAAGCTTTCCATTCAAGAAAAATGATCACTCACCAATCACATTGATGCGAAAATACTTTCCAACAAAAGACTTCTCCAACATCATCATCATAACACTCCCTTGACATTCTGTCCTCACCGAGCCTGCAGAAGACAACGATACTTGAAAACACACAACCGGCAAATAAACAGGAAGCTGAAAGGACAGCTCTGCTGAAGCGACCGTTATCGTACCTAGAGGGGGGTTCTGCGTCCAAACTTCAGTGACTAACACTGCTAACAGCAATGTTATTCTGCATTGGAAAAAAAAAACACGCAAGTGAGAAACACAATAAAATGAACGTTTCTAAAGAAGAGAAAAGATCAACAATTACCCAAATCTAAGACAACACGGCATCATTAAATCCAAGGCAGCCCCGACCGTGAACTTCTTTCTCCGTTATAAAGAAACAATAATAAAAACAAAACCGTCAGTAGCTGAGTTTGGTGTTCCTTAGAGTGCAATGGGTTTATAAAGAGGTTCAGGTGCTAATGGGAGCTAATTAGCTGCAATTGATGCGCGCACCTCTTTCATATTAGTCCTCTGATTTTCAATCAGTAGGTTAATTTAAATAAATAAATAAATAAATAAATAAATAAAAAATACTTTTGAAATTATATTACAACCCATTTAGAAGATTGTACTTTGAATTTAAGTTTGGCAGAAGTACGTGCGGATCAAACTGGACTGTCACCTACAAGGACTGTCTGATTAAAGGCTCAGCTATGGAGGCATGTAGTAAACAAACCCCAATGAATAATAAAAAGCAGGCCGCGCAAATGAAGAAACACATTTATATCATGCAGGAATCCAGGCAGATGTGTTGCCTGCGCCAGTTTGAGGGGACGAGAATGACAGCTCGAGTTCTGATGTGAACATCCACAAGTCAATTACACATTTTTACAATTTCACCAGACTGACAGGTAGGCTAAGCAGACATTAATGTAGACAATTTATTTGAGGCCACTTGATTTAAGAAACAGTGCAAAGCATCTCTTTAGCATGTCAGATTTGCCATGACAGGGGCAGTCCCGGGGAATAGAATGACCAAGTGGCAAATGGAAAGCACAGCGCTTAACCTGAAATACAACGCGCAGTATTGATTTAGAACAGACTAAACACAAATCGGATGGCGTGCTGGAAATTTGAATTGTAATCAATTTATTTAAGATTGAGCTTAAGTGCATTCATTATTTTATGTATAATTAATTCAATTAGTGTGTTGAGCATTTTCAATTTGGCATATTATCTTCGAGTGTTGTGCTTTGTCTATTTGACAGCTGTTATTTCAATTCAAATGTTGAACTTTGTCGTTGATGTTTGACGCTCCGGCTTTTGCAGTTCACATTTTTGTTACATTCCACCTCTCATATGTTTGAACACAAACGGGTTTATTTGTGAAATTGTCAGATTGTTTCTTGTGTATCCAGCGCTCATCTGAACTAACTGGTTCAGTGGTGTGTTCCCGTGAATAGACAGCACATGTCTGAGGGGGGGTGTTCTGTTCAGCTGTGCATTTCTGTGCGCCCCCCAGCCCGGCCAGCTCTCCCTCCCACCCGATCTGCAATTTTGGGAATATCTTGGTAGCTTTGACCAATCATAGCCCGTGTCACTACCAAGAATTGACCAGGAGCGAGCCAATCAGATTTCGCAGAGCTACCAAGTGGCAGCAGTGTGGAGTAGTGGTTAGGGCTCTGGACTCTTGACCGGAGGGTCGTGGGTTCAATCCCCGGTGGGGACACTGCTGCTGTACCCTTGAGCAAGGTACTTTACCTAGATTGCTCCAGTAAAAACCCAACTGTATAAATGGGGAATTGTATGTAAAAATAATGTGATATCTTGTAAGTCGCCCTGGATAAGGGCGTCTGCTAAGAAATAAATAAATAAATTATATACCAAGAATGAAGTGACGGAATTATCCAATCAGATCTCGTAGAACTCCCAAGAATCCTGCGCGTTCTCAACGGCGGGAGATTATTGAATCGTGAAGACTTTTGGTTTATTTCGAAATACAATCATCTGAAGGGAAGAATTTTATTACACTATTATTTTAATTGTCACTAGTACTGTACGTATAGTAAGTAAAACATTTAAAAATGCCAATAATAATAATATATGTTCATATTACAAATGTCAGCTGTAGAAATGCGTGGATAGTAAACTCTATGTTTTGTAATATTATCAATAAAATACACGATTGACATTTTTACAATATTTGTCAGTTCTGAGTGTTAAAAAAATGTAATATTTACAACAGCTAGAAACTTGTTTGAGGGACTGTTTTATCCAAAGCGCAATTATATTTAATATATTTGTCCGTTATAATGGTGCTGTAATACTTGTATCCGGGACAACAGAAATCGTACCATGGTAAAATAAATAGTACCATATAGTACCGTGGTGTAGTGTTGCATTATACTGTAGATACCAGGATACTTCTTAGAAATAAAAAGTACAATCGTATTATCATGGTGGTACTGCATTATAGTACCAGAATAGTGCATTGTACATTGATAGTATCGGATACATTGTGTTTTTCTATCATTTACTTTTAATTATGTATCCATGAACGTTATAGTACTGTATTTAACTTTAGATTTTTAAGTTTAATTTAGTTTTCATTTAAAAATGATCTTGTTTTGAAAGCAATACTTAAAAAACGTGAACATGGGTACTCCATGCTTTTTTAAAAAAGATAATCTCTCTTTTTCAACAATCTCCCTTTTGTCATTGTATAGTAATGTTTATTTGTTTTCACCCAGTGAACCCCTTTTTGATTTCTTGTTGTTTTGTGTAGAAACCTTTTATTTGGCCATTGTGACTATTTTGTGTTTAGGCTATTTGTTTAATTGAAGTCTTTTGTTTAACTGCAACCTTGCTATTCTGTCACAAATGCTCTTTTTTCAGGTTCAGATGGAACCCTTGTTCAGAAGAAAGGCTGATGGCAGACTCAACCTGACTCATACAAAGTGATCCATAAGCTGGTATCGCCCCAGAAGGTTCAACCATGTAAGTTCGAATTTGAATCAATGCTTATAAAAATAATGATCTTCACATTATAACTACTTTATAGGTCTCCCTTTCAGTGCTAATTTCATTATCTATTACAATACATTTTTATAACTTATGCTGTGATTTGAACTTGGGTGCTATATAATGAATGTTCTAGTATACACATATCAAATACTGGCATTATTATATTTGAAGGAAAACAGTCAGTTGATATAAATGATATGTGGTCCAGTTACCATACCAGGTACCTATTGCTGTTGTTTTTCTGCCTTGATGACTGGTGCTGAACTGAGCGACCAAGAACTCCAGAAAAATCGTACATTCTTATACTGGACCATGCAAATACACAGGTACAGTGAACTTGATAAAGGATTGTCAGTATTACCATTAAAAATATAGGAATAAAGCTTCTAAATTATTAGCACAATTTTCTCTGAAATTCCACACAGGAGTTGGTAGCAGTGTTTGATTTTTATAATCTTTCATAAATAGTTATAACGTAGAGGGATATCTTAATTACAAATACACAATTTATTTTTTTTTGCAGGGGAACTATACACAATTAATTAATATTACATTTCGCAATCAATGGATGATATAATGCGCAAGGATACTTGTCTTTCATAAGAGTTGAAATAGATATATATTGGACAGCAGTGTGGAGTAGTGGTTAGGGCTCTGGACTCTTGACCGGAGGGTCGTGGGTTCAATCCCCAGTGGGGGACACTGCTGCTGTACCCTTGAGCAAGGTACTTTACCTAGATTGCTCCAGTAAAAACCCAACTGTAGAAATGGGTAGTTGTATGTAAAATAATGTGATATCTGTATAATGTGATATCTTGTAACAATTGTAAGTCCCCCTGGATAAGGGCGTCGCTAAGAAATAAATAATAAAAATAATAAATGATAGCGCTTTGAGATTATATATGTTACTAGCGGATTGTTTAGAAATGTACTTGATTATATTACAACTGTTCTAAAAAAGAATGTTATCTCGAGAAAGGAGGCTTGTCAAGCTGAAATAGCTCAGCTGGGAGAGCGTTAGACTGAAGATCTAAAGGTACCTGGTTTGATCCCGGGTTTCGGCAAACAGCAAGAATTTTTTTGTTTTATATTATTTTGAACTAAAAAACAGAACACATTTTCATCTTCAGTGTAATTGGAGGAAATAATAACATAGCAGAGTGCCATTTTCTAATGTGATTAAGAAATGCATAAAGCACCGTCCCTGGGTGAGCTTGAACCACCAACCTTTCAGTTAACAGCCGAACACGCTAACCGATTGCACCACAGAGACCAACCTGAGCAGCAGAAACTGAGACCACATCTAAGAAGAAAGCAACACTGGGCAGGAAAGTCTGTAATCACAATTACATGTATTCAAACCAATGCAAGCAAACCAAGCCATTTATATTTATTCCCAAATAAGACAAATTCTTTCATTGCTACAAAAAATATAAAAAATCTCTGCTTCTCGGAAGGCATACGATGGAGGGCGCACTGTAGTTTGTCAGCCTGGGGAATATTACAAATTAGGAGACTTTGCTTTAAAATACACATGTAGGGCGGGCGTCTCTGTTAAAAAGAATTGTCACACTTTGTATTTATCTCCATAATGCGTTGGGACTAAATACGCAGATACATTAAAACTATTTGGAGAATGCGGGCATCGATCCCGCTACTTCTCGTATGCTAAGCGAGCACTCTACCATTTGAGCTAATTCCCCTTGAATCATGCCTGTGATTCTCATAGGCTATATTGCAGCTTAATATGAGCAATTCAGATTGTCATTGGCAATGTAGTCTGCCATTTGCAAATTCAAAAAATAAATTAATTAACTAAATAGCAGATATTTCGACTACAGGTATGTTTTCAATTTCTTCAAAAAGTAGTCTTAGCTCATTGATTCAGTCGCTTTAAAATCCACCTCTGTCCCAATGCAGCAGCGCTGTTTGCTGTGGCTCGAGCTTGTTTGACGAGGCAGACAATGCAAAAATGCCAAAACTTGCTTTTGTATCACACGACAAACTTAAGGTATGCTATAACGACTTGGCTGTCTCAAGTTAGTTTGTATTGTTAATGGAACACCTCGTTGTTGCCCAGTCATTGTATCATATGAAGTAGAGCTTGCCAGTTGGGGCCGACGGTCTGCCAATAAAAGTTAAGTCTATATTTGAAAGGGTCATTTCTAGAGAACATAAGAACATTTTAAATAGGCCTTGACTAATATTTCACTGGTTGCCTACGAGGGCTTGAGAGGCGAAAATTGGGAGTGAGATATTAAGAATGATTTCTCCGGTTGCTTAGAAGGCTTGAGAGGGGCGAGACATTTGAGAGTTTAAGAGTGAGAGGAGTTTGAGAGGGATGGCGAGATTGAGGGCTGGAGTTTGGGAATGGTGCTTAGTAACATTGAGGTTAGATACTGATAGCAGGACAAGATAGAGGGACGAAGAGTTTTCCCTTCTCGTCGGGTCAGGCAGCATGCTCTGGCCGCTAGGTGATGTAGAGAGGGAGACACAAGATGAGCAAAGGATTAGATATAAACACTTTCTGATGGGTCAGGCAGCATCCTTCGACTGCTGGGTGGGGAACGGAGGAGGAACTGGTGCTGTATACCTGAGAGATAATTCCTGATGGAGGAAGGGGCCAGGTTAAGGGATAGCCTGAGGTCTGTCATAAAGGCAAGGAGGTGCTGAAGGTTATAGGAGGTGAGAGAGATACGAATCTGGGCACAGAATGTGGTGAAGAAAGACCAGGCAGTAGAATAAGAAGAGCAAGTGGAAGGGGCGAAGGCAATGCTCCCTGAAGCTGCAGGCCGACTCGGGGAGGCTAAAGAGTGTGGAGTTTAATGGAACACCAGCTGATTGAAAGGAGGAACTTGCCGCGGGTTGGGGTCTGCTTCTGGTACCGGGCTGTGAAACTTGTGGACCATCACACAACCTCCACCATGTTTAACACTGGGCATGGTTAACTTTTTTTTTTTTACTTCAAGGTGTAGTATTCTGTAGTAAAATTACTACAGCTGGCCAGTATCTGGGTGCACGGAATGGTTCACAAGACCTCATGGTTGAAATGGCTTAATGCTCCGAGTCTATTCATTGTATTTCCCTTGATGTCCTGGTAACTGTTGCCTTTTTAAAAAAAAAAAAAAAAATTGGTAAATCACTGATGCTGTCATGGTAAATTCACAGGGTGCACTCTGTTCCTTTAGGAGTCCTGCAGAGGAAGTGCTTCACAAGAGCAGTTAAACATAGTACTTCCATGGTCAGGTCATTGAATAGACAGAGCAGCCTTTTCTGAGGGTAGAGATTAAAGCGTGAAGGATGTCTATTGATATAGGGAGCCAGGAGGGAGCAGCAGGGATCAGGGATCATTTCTATAGTTTGTTTCTAGTGAAATGTGTTTCTAAAGTGTCTGGTCTCGCTAACCATGATGAGGAGTTACAGTGTTTTCTTCTGAGCGTGAAGCGGGTCTTGAATGTTGCTTCACTGTAGCTGTTCTTTATCAGTGATGACCGTTCTGCTGTCTTTTGAGGGTGGAGGAAGAAAACACAGTCTGAGTGGTTTGTGACATTTTATAAATGGTAAATAAAAAATAAAAAGGTTTTTAAATTTGTTAGCATCGTGGTATATGATATGTATTATAAAAGAAAGTTTCATAAAGATAGGATATATTATCTCGTTTAAGTGTGTAATGTTTGGAAAGCGGGTTATTAATATTAAATAACAGTGGATTCTTGTGTTTTAAGCGGCGCCTAGTGGAAGAGAAGTTCATTACATGCATTTGCAGTCCGAAACTGGAGCAGAATAATCTATGTTACACTCACATTTTGGTGCATGTGTCGGTTTAGCTGGAAACAGTATTTTCTCATTAGAAATGACTGTTAGTATATCAAGGAAACTGCAAGCAAGGACTAAAAACACCAGAATGAGTATGAGCTGGCTGAGGTTGAAGATGAAGGGCGTCCTTTGTTGAGGGTAAAGTGGATAAATGTCATTGTAGAATGTCATCTTTCAATGAGCTGAAAACAAACACGGAACAGTGCAAACAGTTATTCAGTACTTCTCGCTGACCAGAACACTAACGCTGTCTGCAAACGTTACTGTCTTTGTTAAAAATAAAGACAGGAAAATCAAATCATGGTTTTTAGCTGGTTGTTTTTTTTTTCACAAGAATGTTTTCATATAGACTAGTCATTAAAATGTGCGTCCTTGAACAGCTTCTAATGTGTTCAAACTGTATACTACTATATCTTTATAATATTTTTAAAAATATTATATTTAATATTATTCTTGGCAAAATATGATAAACCATCGCGTTGTGGAAATCCCGTGGATTACATTATATATATACAGCTCTGGAAAAAATGAAGAGACCACTGCAAAATTATCAGTTTCTCTGGTTTTACTATTTATAGGTATGTGTTTGGGTAAAATGAACATTTGTGTTTTATTCTATAAACTACTGACAACATTTCTCCTAAATTCCAAATAAAAATATTGTCATTTAGAGCATTTATTTGCAGAAAATGACAACTGGTCAAAATAACAAAAAAGATGCAGTGTGGTCAGACCTCGAATAATGCAAAGAAAATAAGTTCATATTCATTTTTAAACAACACAATACTAATGTTTTAACTTAGGAAGAGTTCAGAAATCAATATTTGGTGGAATAACCCTGATTTTCAAGCACAGCTTTCATGCGTCTTGGCATGCTCTCCACCAGTCTTTCACATTGATATTGTCAGAGCAGAAGGAAGCAAGTTTTCTTCCAGGACAACCTTGTACTTGGCTTGATTCATGAGTCCTTCACAAAGACAAATCTGCCCGATTCCAGCCTTGCTGAAGCACCCCCAGATGAGTCCAATTTTCAGCTTTGCCCAACACCTGGTTGTCTAATGGTTAGACGGAGACCTGGAGAGGCCTACAAGCCACAGTGTCTCGCACCCACTGTGAAATGTGGTGGAGGATTGGTGATGATCTTGGGGTGCTTCAGCAAGGCTGAAATCGGGCAGCTTTGGCATGAATCAAGCCAAGTACATTTTAATATTCCACATAACATATTACTTTGAAAAACATAATATGTTTTTTTTTTAATAAAGTCCTATTTGAGTATTTAAAATATGGTTATATTAAAATGCCAGCAACGGTGTGTTAATTTAACGAATCGTCTAACGCCGCTCGGAACGTTCGCATTTTTAAATCCTAACGGTCTCTGCTCAGCTGAGTGGAATGTTCACGAGCCGGTTGCCTAGCAGCGTCTCCCCCTCCTTCTCTGCCCCGCCCTCTCGCCCTCTCTCGTTGCTCCAGCTAGGAGTTCAAATTTAGCTTCGTTATATTAGCGCAATTCTTTACTAACTTTTACAAATTAGCTTATTAGAGGCTTTGTGTTTTTAAGCTGGTTCAGGTGCAGTCCGGGCAGACTGACTGGAGCATCATTACAGTATACCGCACTGCGCTCAGCTTTGTGTGGCGGCTGATACACAAAATAATGAACGACTGTTAAATAAATCACATGTATTGCTTTTTATTGCTAAATATGTACCTGGTATTCTAAGTATTATCTACAATTAATAATTCAGCTATATTCATATTCAGAATGTAATACAGTATTAAAACTATCAAACTGACTGGAAACATGGAACACATTAATAGCGATCGATTCGATACCAATAGGATTACATAAGAGCTGTTGTGTATAGACAATGTCATAAATGCCGAAATGAACACGGACGGTCTTTATTAAGGGCTGACTCGTTTAGATGTTCGAGAGATCTAGGTGTACTGGACAAATCTACTGGATTTTTTCCAAATCGTAAGTGTACCGCCTGTGATAATACATTTAAAACTAAGAAAATGCACAAGCCATACAACGAAAAAAAAGAGTACAGTATCTTACAAGTGATTGTGCTTCAACTCATGTCATTTATGTGAGTTCTTGTCCTAGCCATTTGCAATATGAAGAATCCGTCTTCTGTGTCACTCAGTACTGCCAGCTTTTCCCTATTGGTGATATATTGGTCAGCATAGCTGCTTTCCAAGTAACTGACCAGAGACGATTCCCAGCCAGTACAACTGTGTTTATGCCCACGTTTCAAATAATGAAATTTATAAAAGCAAATCGCATTGTTTTATGTTTTCTTTACTTTTAAAGCTGAGAATCAAACACACTTCCGACAACTTCATAGCCCTGCTGGCTACGAACACGTATTGAGTCGGCTGTTTCCCATGACCCTGGTGATACCGAGTGTTTTCCTAGTATCAGCGTCGGCATTACCATGTGTTTGGCATGCTTGCTGTACACTCTAGCATTGCATAATAAGCAGGCATTATTCCTGGACTTCGTGGCGCAACGGTAGCGCGTCTGACTCCAGATCAGAAGGTTGCGTGTTCAAATCACGTCGAGGTCAAAGCCGTGTTTCTTTTTATTCCGCACAATTTCATTTTTTAACGTGTTTGAATTTGACTGTTTCCGGACATTTATTTATACAATTTAGCCTACACAACATATTGATTGTATAGCGATCAAACAGAGATTTATTGTATTGCGATTTATTTTTATGTTTCATTTGATACAGCACAATAAACTAAAGTGAATCCGAAATTACTGTTGGCCAGTCTTCATTGACACAGTTGGGTAATAAAGTCATATTAACACTTCCTTGCATGAGATAGTGAAAATGTGCGTAACCTTTCAGTAAGTATTTTAAATTCATTTGGGAAGGTTTAAGATTGTGAAGAAGTTTAAATATGTTGCATATTTGCGCATTGGGAACTTTGCATAATGACGTTTTTATTAATGCCACTTTCTTACGGACAGTAGACAGGGTGATGATACAAGACCAGAGCCAATAAACCTGTTATTTGCTTGTCCTTTCACTACCATATTCTATTGTGCTTGTTCAGAATACGTGTGAATCCTGGAAACATCTTGTTAATATTTAAAAAAAGCCAGCAGTCACTTTATTGATCACCCTGTGGATTAACCGCTATTGGAATACAGATGATTGTGTTAAAGATGTTAATAGACTTTTTATGTACACGTTTTAGAGCTAAGCGTTTGTTGAGGCAGTTCAAGCGCTGCACTTTCAGGCAGCCAGTTCCAGTGTTTGCCTTTTGGACTTACTCTGGAAGGAATACAAAAAAAAAAAAAATAACATTTGTTGAGAACCGCATTTGGGGGATGTAACAGGGCGAGCAGCCCTGTACATTGTTTATTTATTTTTAGATCGGGGTCTCCCCCTCCGCCCCTGTGCAGAGTGTTTTGTATTATTTATTTAGTTTTATTGTATTATATTTATGACGGCGTAGCGCCGTGTTTTGTTTATTTTTAAAACATGTCCTGGCAGAGGCGAGATCGGTGCTCGTCCTCTGCCAGGTGTAATGAAAAAAACTCGTGCAGAAGGTGGCCATCTCCCGAATTAATTAAGTGATTAATTTTGTTGCTAATCAGGAGATGGTCACCTGAATATAAAAAGCCTGCAGCTCTCCAGTTCAGGGTGGGTGTTTTAGGTGGAGTGTTTAAGAGGATACGCGAGAGCGAGAGGAGATACATTTATTTAAAACGTACGGATCAGTGAAGGCAGTTGCTCAGCCTGACCGTATTTATTTTGTGTTCGAGATTTATTTTTGTTTACTTGTTTTATTTCTGCTCTGCGAGCAAGTGTTTATTTTTGTTTAAATATTTATTTATTTTTGTTTGCTTTGAATAAAACGGCGCCCGCGCCACTGCACAATACCTTTTTGTTTTTGTGGTCCCTTCTTCTGCCGTGACGTCAGACCAGTCAGCCATTCCTGCCACACGTGGTGTCCTGCGTGGGATCGCAGCGCCTCCAGGACGCAGGCAGAAGACGGTACTACATCTTTTTCATTTTTTTTTTCGTTTTTTGATTGTGTGGAGTGAAGAGGAGGAAGAAAGATGGGAGGAAAGAGGTTGGAGGAAGCTTTGTGGTGCCTGCACTTCACGGAGGTGAGGCACTATCAGAGGGAAAGTGCTCCACAGAGGCCACCTCTCCAGAGAAGGATGGAGAGGTATGAGAGCTGTCTGAGGGACCCCAGCGCCCCGCTGTGGTTAAAAACAGAGGGGAGACATCTGCTGGGGGACAGCAACCTGGATATCCTCTTGGACTTCGTTAGGCTGGAGCCAGAAGTTCAGGAAAAGGCCATCACCAGAGGATATCCAGGGCTCATAGAGGCCATGGAGAGGATGACCCAGATGGTCGACTGGGTCTACCAGGAGCGAGAGGGGAGAGAGCGGAAGGTGAGGAGAAGGAGGCAGAGAGGGAAGACTGACCCGGAGTGGGAGGAGCCCGAACGTCCTGCGCCTGAGTGGGAGGAGCCCGAACGTCCTGCGCCTGAGTGGGAGGAGCCCGAACGTCCTGCGCCTGAGTGGGAGGAGCCCGAACGTCCTGCGCCTGAGTGGGAGGAGCCCGAACGTCCTGCGCCTGAGTGGGAGGAGCCCGAACGTCCTGCGCCTGAGTGGGAGGAGCCCGAACGTCCTGCGCCTGAGTGGGAGGAGCCCGAACGTCCACAGCCCAAGAGGGGGGAGTCGGTGCGTCCACAGCCCAAGAGGGGGGAGTCGGTGCGTCCACAGCCCAAGAGGGGGGAGTCGGTGCGTCCACAGCCCAAGAGGGGGAAGTCGGTGCGTCCACGGCCCAAGAAGGGGAAGGCCGAAGGTCCACAGCCCAGGTACCTGCCAGCAGAGGGGGAATACCTGCTGGTGCCGCCTCCATCTCCATGGGAGGACTGTGAGTCGCTCCCACCTCCGCCAGCAGAGGGAGCATTCCTGCTGGTGCCACCTCCGTCTCCGTGGGAGGACTGTAAGTCGCTCCCACCACCACCAGCAGAGGGAGAATACCTGCTGGTGCCACCTCCGTCGCCGTGGGAGGACGACGTGTCGCTCCCACAACCACCAGCAGAGGGAGAATACCTGCTGGTGCCACCTCCGTCTCCGTGGGAGGACGACATGTCGCTCCCACCACCACCAGCAGAGGGAGAATACCTGCTGGTGCCACCTCCGTCTCCGTGGGAGGACTGTGAGTCGCTCCCACCTCCGCCAGCAGAGGGAGCATTCCTGCTGGTTCCACCACCCTGGGAGGACTGGGTGTCTCTCCCACCTCCGCCAGCAGAGGGAGAGTACCTGCTGGTGCCACCTCCGTCTCCATGGGAGGACTGTGTGTTGCTCCCACCACCACCAGCAGAGGGAGCATGCCTGCTGGTTTCCCTGTTGCAGCCAGAAGGGGAGGAGCCGCCTTCGCTGCCAGAAGG
Organism: Acipenser ruthenus; assembly: GCF_902713425.1. NCBI lineage: Eukaryota > Metazoa > Chordata > Actinopteri > Acipenseriformes > Acipenseridae > Acipenser > Acipenser ruthenus. The sequence continues at coordinate 1,020,049 of NC_081220.1, forward strand.
GGAGGAGCCGCCTTCGCTGCCAGAAGGGGAGGAGCCGCCTTCGCTGCCAGAAGGGGAGGAGCCGCCTTGGCAGCCTGATGGGGAGGAAGCCCTGCCGCCTTGGCAGCCTGAAGGGGAGGAAGCCCTGCCGCCTTGGCAGCCTGAAGGGGAGGAAGCCCTGCCGCCTTGGCAGCCTGAAGGGGAGGAAGCCCTGCCGCCTTGGCAGCCTGAAGGGGAGGAAGCCCTGCCGCCTGAAGGGGAGGAGCCCCTGTCGCCTTGGCCGCCTGAAGGGGAGGAGCCCCTGTCGCCTTGGACGCCAGAAGGGGAGGAGCCCCTGCCGCCTTGGCCGCCAGAAGGGGAGGAGCCCCTGCCGCCTTGGCCACCTGAAGGGGAGGAGCCCCTGCCGCCTTGGCAGCCTGAAGGGGAGGAGCCCCTGCCGCCTTGGCCGCCAGAAGGGGAGAAGCCCCTGCCGCCTTGGCCGCCAGAAGAGGAGGAGCCCCTGCCGCCTTTACCGTCAAGAGGAGAGGAGCAGGAGCTACCTCTACCTCCACCACCACCACCATTGGGAGAAGTGGAGCTCCTGCTGCCGCCTTCATGGCCAGGGGCTCCCCTCCCGCCGTCGGCATCGCCTGGGGTCGCCTGTGTCTCCCTTGCGTCTCCTAGGTTTGCTGCCGGTCCTGTGTCGCCTCCCGAGGGTCCACTGCCGTCGCCTCCCGAGGGTCCGCTGCCGTCGCCTCCCGAGGGTCCGCTGCCGTCGCCTCCCGAGGGTCCGCTGCCGTCGCCTCCCGAGGGTCCGCTGCCGTCGCCTCCCGAGGGTCCGCTGCCGTCGCCTGGGGTCGCCAGGGACCCGGCTTCGCCTGGGGTCGCCAGGGATCCGGTTTCGCCTGGGATCACTACGTTATGGCCGGAGCCCCACGGAGGGGAACTGCCGGCCATGAAGAGGAGGGGGAAGGTCAGGAGACCAGCTCCCCCAGCCGCACTTTCGCGGCAGGAGTTTGTGTGGTCGGAGCCCCACGGAGGGGAACTGCCGGCCATGAAGAGGAGGGGGAAGGTCAGGAGACCAGCTCCCCCAGCCGCACTTTCGCGGCAGGAGTTTGGGTGGTCAGAGCCCCACGGAGGGGAACTGCTGGCCATGAAGAGGAGGGGGAAGGTCAGGAGACCAGCTCCCCCAGCAGCAATTTCGCGGCAGGAGAGAGTGTGGAGGGAGCCCCAGAAGAGGGAGCTGCCGGCCACAAAGAATTGGGGGGTGCCGGAGATTCCACCATGGCCACCCACCAGAAGCAACTTTCTTCCCCCTCGTCCGGGACTTTGAGACTGAGGGGGGAGGTGGCCGTTGGGGCCATGTGTGCTTCGCACAAGGAGGGGGATATGTAACAGGGCGAGCAGCCCTGTACATTGTTTATTTATTTTTAGATCGGGGTCTCCCCCTCCGCCCCTGTGCAGAGTGTTTTGTATTATTTATTTAGTTTTATTGTATTATATTTATGACGGCGTAGCGCCGTGTTTTGTTTATTTTTAAAACATGTCCTGGCAGAGGCGAGATCGGTGCTCGTCCTCTGCCAGGTGTAATGAAAAAAACTCGTGCAGAAGGTGGCCATCTCCCGAATTAATTAAGTGATTAATTTTGTTGCTAATCGGGAGATGGTCACCTGAATATAAAAAGCCTGCAGCTCTCCAGTTCAGGGTGGGTGTTTTAGGTGGAGTGTTTAAGAGGATACGCGAGAGCGAGAGGAGATACATTTATTTAAAACGTACGGATCAGTGAAGGCAGTTGCTCAGCCTGACCGTATTTATTTTGTGTTCGAGATTTATTTTTGTTTACTTGTTTTATTTCTGCTCTGCGAGCAAGTGTTTATTTTTGTTTAAATATTTATTTATTTTTGTTTGCTTTGAATAAAACGGCGCCCGCGCCACTGCACAATACCTTTTTGTTTTTGTGGTCCCTTCTTCTGCCGTGACGTCAGACCAGTCAGCCATTCCTGCCACAGGGGAAAATTTAACAGTTTCGAAAAGCATTTGTAAAGGCATCGGATTCTATTATGGTGTTGCCGAGCTGTTGAACGTTTCTCATTACAGGTTTACTGGATTGCCAAAAAGAATGCTATCTCGAAACATCAGTCCTGTCAAGCCGAAATAGCTCAGTTGGGAGAGCGTTAGACTGAAGATCTAAAGGTCCCTGGTTCGATCCCGGGTTTCGGCAAACAACAAGCCGATATTTGTTTTGTATTATTTTGAACTAAAAATACAGAGCACATTTATTCTTCATCGTAATTGGATGAAATAACAGCGTATCAGAGTGCCATTTTCTAATGTGATTAAGAAATGCAAAAAACATCGCCCCTGGGTGGGCTTGAACCACCAACCTTTCGGTTAACAGCCGAACGCGCTAACCGATTGCGCCACAGAGACCAACCGGTTAAGCCGCCAAAGCATACGGGAGTGATGAGCAAGGCGAGATGCTGCAGAACGTGATCGAGGGAGCAGAACACAGCAGAACCTGAGATCACATCTAAGAAGAAAGCAACACGGGGCAGGAAAGTCTATGTAATCAATTATGGCAGCACAGCATATGTCGTTTTGTTAGATAACACCCTGGGAGACAACAGAGCAGTGTGTGTAAATAGCTACAATGGAAACCATACACTTACGACTTAATTTTGATAGAGAACTGTGGTCATGTGTAATCTGTTTTCATTATGATAATAAAGCTAGTTCAGTGGATTATATTTGGAATCTTTGGTTGTGTCATTCACTATTTTCTCAAATAAGATGACAAATGAATAGCTCAGTTGGTTACAGTGAAAGAAACGAGCACCAGTCAGCCCGGCTAGCTCAGTCGGTAGAGCATGAGACTCTTAATCTCAGGGTCGTGGGTTCGAGCCCCACGTTGGGCGTCCTTTTTAAATACAAATTGAAGATGTTTCTTCGAGACAACGGAGCAATGTCTGATTCTGTTCACATTGTATACAGTATTGCAACAAAATTACTTATTGATCATTGTCAAATAGCAATTGCTATTGTAAAAAGCATGCATCGTTTATAGCTATAACGATATTGAAATAAATAATCTTACTTTTTTGGGTTGACTTCAATCTGTTTCTTTTTTTACACTTGTCATAACATCATTCATGGAGCAAGTTGGTATGTGCGTAATAAACCCAATCGGGCCTTGATACGAGAACCCTAGTGTGTGCTGAAATAAATAATGCGGTTTTCTACAATAACAAATGGAGCTGGTCAGAATGGCCGAGTGTTCTAAGGCGCCAGACTCAAGGACTGTCTTTCCAATGAATTTTGTGTTCTGGTCTCTAAATGGAGGCGTGGGTTCAAATCCCACTTTTGACAGTTCAATTTTACGTATTTTTAAAAAGAATACATTTCTTTATTTTACTATAAAAAATTGTTTTAAGGAAATCAACAGCAGATACCAAACTGTTGTCAGCACTCAATAACATTTTAATTTCCATTTTAAATCCGACTAAAATAGTGTTCCTAACACAAATTGCATTTTTGTTGTAAACAGACTACTTGTTAACGTCACTGAAAAATATTTTGTCCAAACATGTTATTTAACTTGATTGTTTTAATATTCCAAATAACATATTACTTGAAAAACATCTCCGTCGACCACTGGATCGTGGTCTCAGGCTGGGGTGCGGACCATTGAGAACAGTATAAACGATCTATTACTAGACGCAGCTTACAGGAGAAATGCCCTCGTTTAACATGCTAGGATGATCGACTTCGGCATTCACCAACTGCTGTTTACATTTTCTAACACGTTATGAGGAAGAAAAATATTTTGGTGTCCAAACATGTGTTATTTAATTTGATTGTTTTAATATTCCACATAACATATTACTTTGAAAAACATAATATATTTTTTAATACAGTCCTATTTGAGTATTTAAAATATGGTTATATTCAAATGCCAGCAATGGTGTGTTAATTTAACGAAGCGCCTAACGCCGCTCGGAACGTTCGCATTTTTAAATCCTAACGGTCTCTGCTCAGCTGAGTGGAATGTTCACGAGCCGGTTGCCTAGCAGTGTCTCCCCCTCCTTCTCTGCCCCGCCCTCTCGCCCTCTCTCGTTGCTCCAGCTAGGAGTTCAAATTTAGCTTCGTTATATTAGCACTATTCTTTACTAACTTTTACAAATTAGCTTATTAGTTGCTCACAAACACTCAGTATGCGAGGACTTCATGGCGCAACAGTAGCGCGTTGAACTGCAGCTCAAAAGGCTACGTGTTCAAATCATGTCGAGGTCAAAGGCGCGCTCGTTTTTTAAATAAAAAAAAAATAAATTAATTAATTAATTTCCAAAATATCCTAACTCCCGAATTCCCGGATTTTATGTTTCCAACCCAGGGATTTCTGTATCAGAAAAAGATCCGGGAATCCGGGATTGGATTCCCTAATTATTATCCATAGATTTCCTTTGTTTACAGATGATGCAGCTGGCTGTTTTTCTTTTAACTATTCTCTTTTACTCTGTTGTTGATCTTATTTATGTGTGAGATATACATGCTGAAGGGCTTCAATCTTCTCTTTCATCCTTCCTCTCCTCCCTTAGCCTCTCCCATGGAGTGAGTCAGAGGGAGCTGTCCGGTGCTGAACATCCAGCAGACCAACAGAAAAGGGGCTGAAGCTCCGCGCTTCTCCCAGAGCCAAGGCTGGGCAGGTCACTGATCTCCCCCTCACTCTGAACTCATTAAAGAGCCAGAGGGACGAGGGGCTGGAGACAGTGCTGTGTATCAGCTGAGACAGTGACTTTACTGAAGAATTACACAAGTGTTAAACACCACACAGCAGTCTAGGGGCTTCAAGGGGAGTAATAAACAAACAGGACTTATTATTTCATTAATACCTTAAGAAGTTATATTAAAACTCAACTCAAACAAACAAAACATGCAGTAATTATCAACACTGACCACAAGAGGGAGCCTGTTGTCCATAATGTAGTAGCAGTGAATTATTCTCTCTTTGATTTCATCCCCAGCAGCTATTAAACGCTTTACTGACATACTGATATAAATATTGCTGCATCTTATAATATCAAATAAACACATTAAATACAAATAAAATAACTTTTCCATTGATTTGTATTTCACTTTAGGGGCTTGAAGGATATATTAGGTGGCATATCATGCCTTTAGTTTTTGAACGCAGCTGAAAATGCCTTAAACATCACAGACTGCAGTTCCTAACATTACCCACAAGAGTGAGGAGCTACCAGCATCAAAGTGTAAGGACCTCATTTATCACACAGCGGTACTGTGTTAACATGCAGTGAGGCTCTGTACCGTGTGCTACTGTGTACACCTGCTGCATTCACCAAGCAGTGAAGAGCAACCTAACCCATGGTGAACAATGACAGTGCTGTGTATCAGCTGAGACAGTGACTTTACTGAAGAATTACACAAGTGTTAAACACCACACAGCAGTCTAGGGGCTTCAAGGGGAAAATGAACAAATAGGACTTATTATTTCATTAATTCCTTAAGAAGTGATATTAAAACTCAACTCAAACAAACAAAACATGCAGTAGTTATCAACACTGACCACAAGAGGGAGCCTGTTGTCCATAATGTAGTAGCAGTGAAAGATTCTCGCTTTGATTTCAGCAGTTATTAAAAGCTTTACTGACATACTTATATAAACATTGCTGCATCTTATAATATTAAATAAAAACTTTTCCATTGATGTGTATTTCACTTGAGGGGCTTTAAGGATATATTAGGTGGCATATTATGCCTTTAGTTTTTGAACGCAGCTGAAAATGCCTTAAACATCACAGACTGCAGTTCCTAACATTACCCACAAGAGTGAGGAGCTACCAGCATCAAAGTGTAAGGACCTCATTTATCACACAGCGGTACTGTGTTAACATGCAGTGAGGCTCTGTACCGTGTGCTACTGTGTACACCTGCTGCATTCACCAAGCAGTGAAGAGCAACCTAACCCATGGTGAACAATGCACAGGAAAAGTACCGCATGCGGGTCATTTCAATATAATTCATGATGTTAATGGATGGGAAATGTATGCACATTACATCAGAAATACCGCGAGGGAGGGATTTGATATACAAGACATTATTCACTGAAGGGTGCTAAAATGTTTGGGTCCTCGGCGCGTGTTCAAATACTGTGTTTGTAAAGCAGGCGGTATGTACTGTCACAACATTCAGTAAACAGGGCAGCGCACTGGTGATGCTGTGAGCAGAGCAGGGACCATTCACAAATGAGCTAACTGCCAACCCATCCAATCTTATTTTAGAGATCACCCTAAGGTTAAAGCTTAAGAACATTTATATCATTCTGGTCATTTACCAGCGTTTAGTGAATGAGGCCCTGAGTGTCTTCTAGTGTTACTGAAGCCAGTGAGAACTTCACTGCACTTCAATCATGACGGTGCTGCTGTTTAATAAGCAGTACTGCTGCATTACACTTTAATGAGTGCATTAACCCTTTGCGGTCCATTTATTAATCGCGCGTCAGGCACGCCAGGAATAATTAATTTTCACACGCGCAGTTAATTTTATACGCGCTGTTTAAAAGTATTTTTTTTCACAGTCAAACGGGTTTAAATGGCCCTGCATATCAACAAAGCACACACTAGGCATCTCCAGCCCCTCCCCAGCCTTTTGTTTGCTATAGCGTTCAGCTGTGTAAGAAATAAATAATAATAATAATAATAGTCGTACATACCGATCGATCATCTCCAGATCACTCGTTTTATCACCAAACTCCTCAATAATGCGATCAAAGTCATTATTTTATTACTATAACATCTGAAAAAAGCTCTGCAAATGTCCATGATAGTCTCAGTGCGCTGACGCACTTAGCCAGCTTGTTTATTATGGACGCCCATTATCTGATACCTGATACCATGTATGACTATTCATGAAATACGCCTTTTTTTTTTTTTTTTTTTTTTTTCCGACTTGTCTCGGCTCCTGTCGCTGCCACTCGGCAATTGAATGGTTTTCTCGGCTTTTTCCGGAGAAAAAACGACTAAACACCCGTTTATTGCGTTGCTATAATGATGTCGGACCCAGTCCGACAAAGGACCTGTGAGGAATAATTGCAATGTCGGACCCAGTCCGACAATGGACCGCAAAGGGTTAAGGACTGTGCTAATCAGGTTCCAATGCTACTCTTAATAGCTGGGCTCTATTGTATAGTCCCCCTGTCCTGGGAGTGTTAATGCCAGGGCTGTTACTAATCTTGCTCTGTCTGAACACACAGTGCAAGTACTGCTTTAAACACACACTCCACACTTGACTCCATTCCAGCTGTGTTGAGTGGAATAAGGGCTTGACTGATTGGCTCTCCTCATATGCTCCTATTAAAGCTGTTCTTTGTCTAGTCCTGCTGTCCTGGGAGTGTTCATGCTAAACTGCTAATCTTGCTCTGTCAGAACACACAGCACCAAGCCTGTGTTTACACCACTGCTTGCCTACAAGTGGCTGCTGTGCCAAGGAAGACAATTTGCATAGAAAAGACACTTTGCATTGGCAGCACATGCTTCAGTGCTCTGGGAGTGTTTTATAGCCCTGTGAGTTTAACATTTCATGATTGAGAGCTGTCTTTCATGGCAACAGAATACACAACAACAATGACTTTTATCAGCATCTTCATCTGGGCACTTGTCATTTGCACTCAGGGTAAGAATCATTTAGAAAAAACACTTTTTAAAAAAATCTATTTGTGGGACAATTCTTAATATATATAAATATTAAAAGTAAAACAGGCAAACTGAATAGAATCAAGTGAAAAAGTCTTGAAATGTAATCTGTTTTCATCATTTAATTCAATCATTTATTATCATCTTCTATATTATGATTTATTATTTTCAGAATCCAGTGGACAGTATACTGTGACTCAGACTCCAGCAGTGAAATCTGTTCTCCCAGGAGACACAGTCGCTCTGAGCTGTAAAGTCAGCAGCGCAGTGTACAGCAACAACTACCTAGCCTGGTACCAACAGAAACCTGGAGAAGCTCCCAAACGCCTGATATATTTTGCAAGTACCCTTCAGTCTGGGATCCCAACTCGTTTCAGTGGCAGTGGATCTGGGACTGACTTCACTCTGACCATCAGTGGAGTCCAGGCTGAAGATGCAGGAGATTACTACTGTCAGAGTTACCACTACCCCAGCAGTAGCTGGGTGTTCACACAGTGCTACACACCCGTACAAAAACCTCCCTCAGCTGGACTGCAGGTGAACATTGTTCATTTTCTGATACTTAAATACAAGATGAAAATAAAGTAATCCAAACATTTTACTTCTCTTTCAGTAAATGTATATAAATAAATAAATTGCATATTTAACTTCAAATTGTATTATTTACTTTTTTCATTTTACTCTTTTAATGATTCCACTTCATCAGCAACACATTCTATATACAAACAGAATGATGTTTATTTTTTAAAACAATTGAACTGTATGCATATTGAGATTGATTTATTTATGATTCTCTGGACAACATATTAAAAAAGAAGTCCAGCAAACAGCAAAGCCCAGTATTGCAGTGATGTGTAGTTACACTGTCTGACTCTGTGGAGTCCAGCTGGATATTTTTCATTGTGTCAATCTGATGTGTTTTAATGTATTTTCAAAACTAATATTAATACATAAATGAATAACATTGAACTTGAACATATTGTTAAGATGAAAATCAAGAGACAAATTACTGTTAATTACAATGAACAAACCATGTCTTCTTATGAAATAGAATTTTACACTTTATTCTTAATTACTGAAAAAATATGTTAATACTAGATTGATATACCTCAGATTATAACTTCTTATAACAAAAATAATGCATCTAACTTTAAATAAAAATAAATAAATGAGGAATTCATACATTTCTGAGTGAATTCTTATTTTTTCTTAAGGAGCAGCACATCAGCGTTATTGAAGGCAGTTTATTCTTCATTGTCTTGCCTCCTGTGTCATCCTTGTTACCCACCTGGTCTCCTTCATTCCCTATGTGTGCAGCAGCTCCCTGGCACACATGTCTCAACACTTATAGGCCAGTTCATTCTGAACAGACAGATTTCTAATGCCCCTCCTAGAGAGCAGGAAAGCACTGAGAGGCTAAACATAAAACTACAGGAAGGATAATCTAACTGTACTGTGAGTCACCCAACCCTATCAAGTCCCACCTGTGTTCACAGCTCAGATCTCATAGAAATGTCTGTGACACTTATTGAAACAGAAGTGCAGCGCTTAGAACACATATACAAATAGAACTAATCCACTCTTCTATTAAACTGTGAACTTAGTGTTTGATTGAATCCCTCTCTGTGTTTGTATAACCTGGAAACAGGCATCAGTGCCCTGCCAAGCTGCACATACTAACATCATTCACACTGACCACAAGAGGGAGCCAGAGCACCACTGCTGTCTATAATGTATTATTATTATTATTATTTTTATTAATTTCTTAGCAGACGCCCTTATCAAGTGCGACTTACAATTATTACATGATATCACATTATTTTTACATACAATTATATTATTTTTTACACATCATTTTTACATACAATTCCCCATTTATACAGTTGGGTTTTCTTACTGGAGCAATCTAGGTAAAGTACCTTGCTCAAGGGTACAGCAGCAGTGTCCCCCACCTGGGACTGAACCCACGATCCTCCGGTCAAGAGTCCAGAGCCCTAACCACTACTCTATAGCGTATGCCCTTATAGAACTACAGGGATATTATTATTATTTGTTTATTTAGCAGACACCTTTATCGACTTACAGAGACTAGGGTGTGTGAACTATGCATCAGCTGCAGAGTCACTTACAATTACGTCTCACCCGAAAGACGGAGCACAAGGAGGTGAAGTGACTTGCTCAGGGTCACACAATGAGTCAGTGGCTGAGGTGGGATTTGAACCGGGGACCTCCATAGTGCAATTCATGTGTAATACAGCTCAAAGCACGTTAGAAGCAGAATAAAACACAGAAAAGAAAAAAGGAACAATTATTAAAAGCAGAAGTAACAACAAAACTCAAAATAAAACATGTTAATATTAAGAAAAAGGAATATTATAAAAAAATGTTTTAAATCGAGATTTAAAAATAACAATTGAGAGTGAATCTCTAATAAAAGCTGGTATAGAGTTCCAGAGTGTGGGAGCATTAAAACAGAAAGCAGCCTCTCCCATCCTTTTACGATTCACCCTCGGAATACACAGGAGACCAGCATCAGCAGATCTAAGAATGTGTTCCGGCTGGTATGGAATCAGCATGTCATTCAAGCAGTCTGGAGCCAATCCATTCAATGCTTCTAATACTAGTAATAAAACTTTAAAATCAATCTTATAACGCACAGGAGACCAATGCAATGATGCCAGCACAGGAGTAATGTGAGCCCTTTGTTTTGTTCTCGTTAGTATTCTAGCAGCTGCATTTTGCACAAGCTGCAGGCGTGATAGAGCATGGCATGTAAGTGTCACGAGTGACACATTTGAATGGGTTTTTGTGTGCTGGTTTTTTAATTATTTTTTTTACTGGAATCTGCTTGTCTCAATTATGTGGTTGTGGTTGACTGTAGGTAGAGCATTTTCTCCCTAGCAACTGGAAGTCTCACCTGGTTAGCACCACAGCCAATGGCGGTTCAGACAGGACTATATAAGGGTCTGGATTTGAGAGCAGAAGGGGGGAACAGGAAGTCAGGAAGTCAGGAAGTCAGGAAGTCAGGAAGTCAGGAAGTCAGGAAGTCAGGAAGTCAGGAGTGTGTGCACAGCCTTGGGGAAAGTATACCAAGGAAGATTTATTGTTTTTTTGAATATTTTGGGAAACGACTATTTGGCAACAAGTACTTCGTTGTGGGGATGGACTAGCACTGGAACAACATTTAGGAACGTGTTTGGAGTTTTTCTTGTTTCTTTTGTTGTGTCGGGGCAATACTGGGTGGTTGGTTGTATTTTTTTGTACTTGTTTTTGCTGTGTGTTTTTCTCTCTGTGCATTGGGTGACAATAATTCTTCTATTCAAGAATTTAACAAACATGTTTTTTTTTGGATCTACAACCAATAGTGATTTATTTTTGGACATTTGTTTTTTTGTTTCGTTTGTGGAGCAAGGGACGGGTGTAACTGCTCGGGGTCCCAGTGTTATTCCAGGACGTTTGGGCCCCCCATGGATCTTTGATATGGGGTGAATCATTTTCCTTGATCTCTGGAAGAGGGGAAAAGACAACCAGTTGTCAAGTTCCGTGTTAACTGTTTTGTCTATACTGCTTACCTGTACTGGTTGGCCCCCTGCACCCCCGTCAGAGTGTGCTTGAGGCCTCCAGTGGTTTACCTGCCTTGCCTTTAGGTCTGGAGATAAGCTTCCAGGTCGGGTCCAGTGGTGGCAGACGGAATCGGGACGAGGTCCAGGGAGCGTGACGAGAGAGAGGAGACAAACTTGGGGTTAGGGACCGGTCGCAGGGAAGTGACCAGAACCTTTGAGGTGGAAGGTGTAGTTTACTTACCTGTGTGTCAGTTCCTGACGGCCCCTTTTCTTTGCCCCGCTCTCCTGTCTCAGGTCCTTCGGAGGCGGCCGCTGATTGGCAGTGAAGAGATCCAGCAGGGGGTGGTGTTTCCCACATCGGTGGGAGGAAACGGAAGCGGACCGAGCGAGTCGGGGGAAGCCCCGGGAGTGTGGGGTCTACCCGCCCGGGACTATTACTTTTTCCTTGTTTGTTTTGTCAAACAGTAATTGTCCATGTGCATGAACTTTTTTTTTTCTCTGAGACCGTGACCAACAACAGGGGACTGCCTAGTGTGTGGTGTTTTTTTTTCTTTTTTTGGGCACTCCCTTTGAAATTTTAACTTATTTTTTTATTATTGTGTGGTTTGGTTTTAACAATTTTTACCCTGTTGAGAACAATAAAATTTGTTATACCAGACTCCGTTCCATTGTGTGTGGGAACCCGGGGAACAAAGAACCTACACGGGGGAACGAAATAACTATTTGGTTACTAAGGTCCTTGCCTTACCAAAAACAAGGTGTCGTAGTCATCAGCTACATAGGAACACTAGCTAGGTTATCTCAGGTCACCCTACCTGTGACATAAATCCAGATAATAAAGAGTTACAGTAATCTAATCTAGAAAAAATAAAAGCATGTGCTAATTTCTCAGCATCATCCAAGAACAGAAAAGATCTAACTTTAGCAATATTCCTCAAATGATAGAAAGAGACTCTAGTAATGTGTTTAATATGAGATTCAAAGCAAAGTTCAGGGTCAAAAATAACCCCCAGGTTTCTCACCTCAGATTTTACATTGGAGTTTAAAAACCTAAATCAATGTTTGTCGACTGCATCTGTTGCTTAGAGGCTAAAAGTAGGACTTCTTTCTTATCCTGATTTAACTGTAAAAGACATCCAGCTTCTAATATCAGCAAGACACTTGAATAAGACATTGATAGCTGTTATTGCACCTGGTTTAACAGATATATAAATCTGTGTATCATCTGCATAGCTGTGAATATTCAAGCCATGTTTCTGAATAAAATGACAAACTAATCCAGGATTTGAACCCAGGACCTTTCAAATCCAAAGCAAGAAACATACCGAGCCATTCCATCAAGTCCAGTATTATTTCATTCATCCATCCTCTTCACTTGTTTAAATACCCAAGGTAGCTACTAACCACCTTAGCAGTACTGATTCCACGGTTCAGCTGTGTTCATCAGTGTCAAGTTAACATCCATGAAGCCACAAAACCATCGTTTTTTCTACTTGACTTTTCTTCTTGTAAGCATAGTACCATCAAACGTCTAGTGTTTTACATTCCTATGGGTGATATTTTTTTTTCGGACCGGTCTCTAAAATATTGTCTGCCCAACCCTACACACTCATATCCAGACACCTTGAAAGAAATCCTCATGGTTTTAATAACGTAAAAGGATGATTTTAACATGCAGCCTTCTGATAAGGAGTCAGATGTGCTACCGATGGACCACGCGGTCGAGCGATGATGAGTTTTTGGTATAGTGTGTTCTAGTGCAAACAGCCCAGGTGAACAAGAAAGCAAAAATAATAATACATGCAACAACAAATAAATCTTAAAAACGCACAAATATACATTGTAGTGCAATGTAAAGCGCATTGGACTTGTAATCAAACACAGAGGTGATTCAAAGGCTGTGGGTTCGAGTCCCAACAGAGTCGATTTGTTGGGCCTGGCTGTAGGGGTTTAAAACATTAGTTATTTTAAAAATAAATCTGGGTATAAAGTGTTTTTGGAAGACAAATACAACTTAATATCAGCATGTTCTACCGAGATTCAAACTTGGATCACTGGATTCAGAGTCCAGAGTGCTAACCATTACACCATGGAACCACCAATACAGGTCCCCCATTGCAAGGACTGTCATCAATTTTGCTTTTATTTGAAACGGTTTTAATGTATTATGGCTGTAAACCACATCCGTTCATCTTCCAGGGACAGGTTTCCTGGGAGCCATTGTTTCAACTGCAAGCAAATGTGCATGATCACGCTCTTAAGAACAGGTTAGAGGCTTCTATACCTGTCCTGTTCTGTGAAAAACAGGGAGTGTTCCACGCTATGGAGCCGACTGGAAAAGGAGTGCATGTATTAAAACAATCTGGAAGCAACTGGTTTAACTTGCTGGGGTGACTAAACTTTTATTAGGTCATTGAGTCACACAAAGTGGCTCAAAGGACAATATAAATCAATTAGAGTCTCTCAGCCAATTAAAACGCTGAATTCATGAAGATGCCAATACATCTTTTAGGGGAATTTTTCTGATCTTTACCCTTTGAAAATATTCACGGTAAGTTGAGTCAGCCGAGCCTGTCTCTTATGGCATGAGAATATCTCTCCTGAACCTTAAAATGACAAAACACCAAACAGCACAACTGCACTACACTCTGTGACCACAAGAGGGAAAGAGAGAGTAATAAAATGATGCTCTTTAATCCAGAGCAGTGGTTCTTAACCTGGGGTTCTCAGAGACAGTCCAGGGGGTCCACAGGAAAAAAAAAACTGGAAACTTTTCACTCAACATTAGCAATGTGCAAAATCAAAATGTTTGCTTCTTGAAGGATTTGATTTCACAAAGTTTATGATGGATCTGTTAACCTGCAGCTCTGATTTTAATATTATACAATTAATAATTATTTATACAGTGTAACAAAGCTACATAATCACAGCTGTGGCTAAGATGAATTGTTTGAGAGAAGGGAGAAGAGAGAGGAATAGTTGTTATTATTTATTTCTTAGCAGACGCCCTTATCCAGGGCGACTTACAATCACAAGCAAATACATTTCAAGTGTTACAATACAAGTACAATACAAGTTGTGTTTGTACAAACTCAACACAAACAAAACTATAAGCTATTTTTTTCTTTTTGATTGCCACAGAAAACTTGTTGTTTTCTGAAAGGCAAAGAAACTGCATCAGCTGAAAATGAGTTTAAACTTAAGAGCACTGCTTGGCTAGAAGTGGCTGCTGTGCCAAGGAAGACAATTTGCATAGAAAAGACACTTTGCATTGGCAGCACATGCTTCAGTGCTCTGGGAGTGTTTATAGCCCTGTGAGTTTAACACTTCATGATTGAGAGCTGCCCTTCATGGCAACAGAATCCACAACAACAATGACTTTTATCAGCATCTTCATCTGGGCACTTGTCATCTGCACTCAGGGTAAGAATCATTTAGAAAAACACTTTGTTTTTAAATCTATTTGTGGGACATTTCTTAATATACAGTATAAGTGTTGAAATTAAACAGGAAAAACTGAAAAAGGCTTGACATTTAATATGTGTTTTCATAATTCAATTCACTTATTTATTATAATTCCACATTATCTATTATTTTCAGAATCCAGTGGACAGTATACTGTGACTCAGACTCCAGCAGTGAAATCTGTTCTCCCAGGAGACACAGTCGCTCTGAGCTGTAAAACCAGCACCGCAGTGTACACTTATAACAATTACCACTACCTAGCCTGGTACCAACAGAAACCTGGAGAAGCTCCCAAACTCCTGATCTATGATTCAAGTACCCTTCAGTCTGGGATCCCAACTCGTTTCAGTGGCAGTGGCTCTGGGACTGACTTCACTCTGACCATCAGTGGAGTCCAGGCTGAAGATGCAGGAGATTACTACTGTCAGAGTTTCCACTACCCCAGCAGTAGTGTTGTGTTCACACAGTGCTACACACCCGTACAAAAACCTCCCTCAGCAGGACTGCACAGCGACTGCACTGCTGCAGCTGGGACCTACTGCAGGTGCTGAAGGTGAAGGCAATGAAACGGGACACGGCCTGTGGAGGAGCTCAACTGCACACAAACACACTGAGCTCAATAACAAGGGCTCAAAATAAAAGACAAGATCAATCTGGTAAATATCTTGATTATTCATGTGTTCTAATACATTGCAGAGGCTGAAGGGCTGTCATTGGAGTTATATTTACTAATTTAGTTTCAAATGAAAATGAAAATATAATTATTCATTACTCTGCAGTAAGGAAAAGATAAAGGTACTGAAACTAAAATACAAAGTGAAAATAAAGAAAATCACACACTGTATTTCCCTTAAAGGAAATAAATAAATAAATAATGCAGAGAATTTGACTCGATGTGATTCTACGTTCATCCCACTACAGGTAAACGTTTCAAGATTAAATCTCGTATTACATGCACCAGTACTAATGTGCTTTACTTGTTGTCATGCCCGTGTGGGAAAGGATATGTGGGGAAAACTTCAACAATTAAAAATTCATCTGAGTGAGCACAAGAGTGCAATTAGACAAAAAGATGAAACTCCACCTGCAGCAAAACATTTCATGGAGAGAAGCCATAACGTCCCTGCTTTCAGATGGATTGGCATTGAAAAAGTGATTGTGAATCGTAGAGGTGGAGACCTACATACAAAATGACTTCAATGGGAGTCTTTTTGGACACACCCCCTGAATACACTGTCACCAATTCGGATGAGCGAGGAACTGGATTTGGCAGCTTTATATCATTTAGAATTTGGCCTCCTTTATAATTTGGTTGTTTTTTTCATTAATGTATGTAATATTTTGTTCAGTTATTTATAATCTATTTCATTAATAGTGATGCATTTAGAATGAGTTATTGATAACCAATGAAAGGTGATTGATGCTTTGTTTAATACAGTATTGATGGCAGTGTTGTTGTATATGTTATGATCCACTAGACAACATATTAAACAAGAACAGTAAAGCCTGAATCACAATATTGCAGAGATGTGTATTATATACACTTTCAGCCTGATGTTCAAAAGCAGCAAACTAATAATCACAAATTGATTTCAATGTTTCCAGATCCCTTTATTTCGATGTGTTGAAGGTTCACTAAGTGTTTACACGACTTGTTAAATAGAAACCCATTGAAAGCCATAAACTCAGTGCCCCACATCAGCTTTTGGAAATCACTGCGTGACCTGGTTCTTATTTTGCCTCTTTTAAAATCAGGCTGTTTGTGTCTGTGTGGAGTCTGGCTTTATATTTTTGACTGTGCAAAGCCACAGGACTTGTGTGAGCGGGGCCTCCGTTTAGAGGAGCAGCGCACGCCACCTTCACTGGAACTTTGATTTGGAGTTTCTGGATGTTTTGCTTTGCTTTTTGTACACTGGGCTATATGTCCTCCATGAGTTCCCATAGCTGGTAGCGTCACGTGAGTGTGTGTGTGAATAAATCCTGAGTGCCTGTGTCTCTGTGCCTCCCTCTCTGCCTCTCACCTGCCTGCCTGCCTGTCTCAACCGCTGTGAAACACACACTTCTCACACACTGGATTGAGAGAACTGACTTTTTATCATGCTTGAAATAAAATGAAAGGAAAGTACTTGTGATTGTGCAACCATTCTTTAAATTCAATTGTATATATTAACATGGTATGCACCTCAAACAGATGGAAGATTGAGTTTGTGAGGCTTCTTTTTCTAACTCAGGTTATAACTTATAATAATAGAAAGAAGTTATCTCAATTTAAGACACATTTTTTTATGAGGAATTCATATATTCCTGAATGAATTCTTATTTTTTATTAAGGAGCAGCACATCAGCGTTATTGAAGGCAGTTTATTCTTCATTGTCTTGCCTCCTGTGTCATCCTTGTTACCCACCTGGTCTCCTTCATTCCTTATGTGTGCAGCAGCTCCCTGGCACACATGTCTCAACACTTATGGGCCAGTTCATTCTGAACAGGCAGATTTCTAATGCCCCTCCTAGAGAGCAGGAAAGCACTAAGAGGCTAAACATAAAACTACAGGAATGATAATCTAACTGTACTGTGAGGCACCCAACCCTATCAAGTCCCATCTGTGTTCACAGCTCAGATCTCATAGAACTGTCTGTGACACTTATTGAAACAGAAGTGCAGAGCTTAGAACACATATACAAATAGATCTAATCCACTCTTCTATTAAACTGTGAACTTAGTGTTTGATTGAATCCCTCTCTGTGTTTGTATAGCCTGGAAACAGGCATCAGTGCCCTGCCAAGCTGCACACACTGCCATCATTCACACTGACCACAAGAGGGAGCCAGAGCACCACTGCTGTCCATAATGTAATAACACAGTAATAAGACAATTGAAATAGGCAGCAGTTACCTCCCCAGTCAGCCCAGTCCTCCCATTATTAACACAAGGCTCCTCACACCCAGTCATCTAAACACTACAGTGTGATCTGTGTCTGGAAGAAGAAGCTGCTCACAGTGATGCATGCTGGGAAACACTGACTATAATATCTCAACATCTGCAGCTTCCACCCCTGCCAGTGAATATTAAAGAATGTTAAAATGTCCCTTTAGGAGGCCAGCATTTTAAACACAATGATTCTCCCCTTGCTCTCCTCTCTGAGAGTTGCTGTAAGCTGTCTGTCCCACACCCCAGTTATTCCTGCAGACTCACATCAGTGTGTGTCAGCATAGAGGTTACAGCATGTCATTCCACCAGCATGGGAAGGGATTTCTGTTGCAATTCCACAGCCCAGCAGCACAGACTGCACTACACTCTGTGACCACAAGGGGAGAGAGTAATTTTACAGCCTAGCATCACAGACTGCACTACACTCTGTGACCACAAGAGGGAGGGAGAGAGAGAGTAATTTCACAGCCTAGCAGCACAGACAGGGAGCTCATATTATTTCAGCTTGCTGCTTTATAGGGAAGTGTTCTGAGAAATCTTCCTGAAGTATAGCTTCACATTCATTTCAATTAATCTTCAGTGTCTTGATTTGGTGAAGTTGCACCTTGGTAATAAAACTGTGGCGCCGCAGAATGGTGCGCTGGGTTTGAGCTCCTCCTTGGCATCGTGTAATGTTGACTCAAGCAGTTCCTTTTTATTGTTAGCCATCTATTGGTAGTAGTGTACAATTGTATCTTCATTATCATTGCCTTGTATTACCTGATTGATAGAACTAGCAAGGTCTTGGCATGTGTCACACTGGCCAAGGCAGCATTTCATCTGCCAGATGCAGTGTGACCCAATGACCAGTAGATTTCCATTGGGGATATTTTGGCAAACCTTTTTCAAACCATCTAGTAGCATCTCTGCAGTCTGGAGTAGTGGTTAGGGCTCTGGACTCTTGACCGGAGGGTTGTGGGTTCAATCCCCAGTGGGGGACACTGCTGTTGTACCCTTGAGCAAGGTACTTTACCTAGATTGCTCTAGTAAAAACCCAACTGTATAAATGGGTAATTGTATGTAAAAATAATGTGATATCTGTATAATGTGTAATGTGATATCTTGTAACAATTGTAAGTCGCCCTGGATAAGGGCGTCTGCTAAGAAATAAATAATAATAATAATAATCTCTGTTTTCATGGTAACG
This sequence comes from Acipenser ruthenus, assembly GCF_902713425.1. NCBI lineage: Eukaryota > Metazoa > Chordata > Actinopteri > Acipenseriformes > Acipenseridae > Acipenser > Acipenser ruthenus. Next base: position 1,038,859 of record NC_081220.1, read on the forward strand.
ACAGACAGACAGGTTGCACAGGGCGCAATGCTGCAGACTTTTTTTGATGTTCTGATTTTTGCATCAGGATATTCATTCTTGAAGAGGCGGTGAGCTTCAAGAACCGTCATCATGAGCACTTTTTTGTGCATTCTTTTTTTTGTGCCTCCTCTCTTCTGATAGTGATGCAGTCTTTTCATCCAGGCAGCTGACGGGACACACAATCAATCTCATAGAATGCACAAACCTGACATTCTGTTTCACTAACTTCAGCTCTTTGTGTGGAAGCGTGCTTATCTACCAGAGCCAAACCAAATTGAGTTGCCAGTTTCTTTACCACGACACTTTTCTTCCTGGGGCTCTTTGGAAGTGCCCAGTTTACTCCACTTACTGCCTTCCCTAGTGACTGAGCTGAAAAGAGAACTTTTGACGGTGAGTTTGTCAAATGATTCTCATTAAGTTGTGGTTCTGGTTCATGTCATTTTGAAAGATTTCTCCTATACTTTCTCATTATTTCTTTGCTCTTTTCTGCTTCCCTTTTCTTCCTCCCTATACTCCACTTGCATGCTTTCTGCTGCTCTCTGTTCCTCTGTTTCATCCCTACTCTTTTCTCTTCTCACATCCTTGCATGATATGCACGCATTCTTTCTGCTGCAGGTACTGGAAGCATTTTCCAACTTTAATCTAGATAAAAGAAAAACAGAGGACTGATTCAGCCAATTCAAATGCTGAATTCAATACATCTTTGAGTTGAATTTTTCATGTTCTTTACTTTTTTTAAATATTCACAGTAAGTTGAGACAGCTTCTGAATGGCTTCTGAAAGGCAAAGAAACTGCATCAGCTGAAAATGAGTTTAAACTTAAGAGCACTGCTTGGCTAGAAGTGGCTGCTGTGCCAAGGAAGACAATTTGCATAGAAAAGACACTTTGCATTGGCAGCACATGCTTCAGTGCTCTGGGAGTGTTTATAGCCCTGTGAGTTTAACACTTCATGATTGAGAGCTGCCCTTCATGGCAACAGAATCCACAACAACAATGACTTTTATCAGCATCTTCATCTGGGCACTTGTCATCTGCACTCAGGGTAAGAATCATTTAGAAAAACATGTTTAAAGAAATATCTGTTTCTGGGACAATTCTTAATACAAAGTAAAACAGGGAAATTAAAAAGATGAAATGAAAATGTGCTGAAATGTAATGCGTTTTCATTATTTAATTCAGTAATTTATTCTAATTTTCTATATTATTATTTATTATTTTCAGAATCCAGTGGACAGTATACTGTGACTCAGACTCCAGCAGTGAAATCTGTTCTCCCAGGAGACACAGTCGCTCTGAGCTGTAAAGTCAGCAGCGCAGTGTACGGTAACAAGTACCTAAACTGGTACCAACAGAAACCTGGAGAAGCTCCCAAACTCCTGATCTATGCTGCAAGTACCCTTCAGTCTGGGATCCCAACTCGTTTCAGTGGCAGTGGATCTGGGACTGACTTCACTCTGACCATCAGTGGAGTCCAGGCTGAAGATGCAGGAGATTACTACTGTCAGAGTTATCACGAACCCAGCAGTAGCTGGGTGTTCACACAGTGCTACACACTCGTACAAAAACCTCCCTCAGCAGGACTGCACAGCGACTGCACTGCTGCAGCTGGGACCTACTGCAGGTGCTGAGGGTGAAGGCAATGAAACGGGACACGGCCTGTGGAGGAGCTCGACTGCACACAAACACACTGAGCTCAATAACAAGGGCTCAAAATAAAAGACAAAATCAATCTGGTAAATATCTTCATTATTCATGTATTCTAATAAATTGCAGAGGCTGAAGGGCTGTCATTGGATTTATATTTACTAATTTAGTTTCATATGAAAATGAAAATAGAATTATTGATTACTCTGCAGTAAGGAAAAGATAAAGGTACTGAAACTAAAATACAAAGTGAAAATAAAGAAAATCACACACTGTATTTCCCTTAAAGGAAATAAATAAATAATGCAGAGAATTTGACTCGATGTGATTCTGCGTTCATCCCACTAAAAGTAAACGTTTCAAGATTAAATCTCGTAGTTGTCTTTCAAGGGGAGGGTGCTCATCATTAATAATCTGGCTGCCTCCATGCTGTGGCACAGACTGGTGTGTCTGAACCCTGCCCCCCGGACTGTTGAAGCAAATCCAGAAGAGCTTGTTGCAGTTTTTCTGGAGCGGGCATCACTGGCTGCGCCCCATGGTGCTGTACCTTCCCCCAGACAAGGGGGGGCTTGGGACTGATTAACCTCTCTTGCAGGGTGGCTGCTTTCCGACTGCAGGCGGCCCAGCGGCTGCTTTACTGCACGGGGCTGAGCTGGCAGGGGCTGGCCTTCTCTCTGCTGCACCGGGCAGGCCGGCTGGGTTTGGACAGACATCTTTTTATTATTTCCCCTGACAGATTCCCCAACTCAGGACTGGACACTTTTTACAGTACTATGTTTAATGCCTGACACCTCCTTCACACCAGCAGGACTGACTCCTCCCTGTGCAGCCAGTGGATATTCGAAGAACCCCTGTTTTTAATCCTATTTTTATCACGCTCATTTTAATTCTGTCACTATGTGTGGTGTGTTTTTAAATGCTGGACTTACAAAACTGGGCCATCTTATTGAATTCACAGATTTTCGGTGGAGGTCCAGCAGGGAACTGAGTGTGTTGCTGGGTATCAGATCAGAGAGGTTCCTGGAGAAGATGCTGGCTGACCTGAAGGCCTCCTTGAGCCCGGCTGTCTCTGGGTTTGTGGAGAGGTGTCTGATGGAGCGTGTGGTCCTCGATCCTGATCCGTTGTTCCCCACAGTGCTGGTCTCTCCCTCGGTCCCCCTGGCGGAGGAGGAGCAGCCAGGGAGGCTGCTGTCAGTGCACAACCTCACTGAGCTGCATTTTCATGCCACAGAGAAGAAACTAACTGTACCACCTGTGTGTTAAATCTCACTGCTCCCCCGAGGAGAGATCTGGTGGATACTAAGTGGAGGGCACACCTGGGGGTGAGCGAGGCCGTGCTCCCGAGTTGGCGCTCTCTGTATAAACTGCCCCTGCCCAAGTGCTCAGGAGACCTGCAGTGGCGTGTGTTGCACAGCATTGTGGCCACAAACCGCTACTTGAGCCATGTGGAGCCTGGAGTGAGTGAACAGTGTCCCTTCTGCCCTGCCTCCGAGACTGTGTATCACCTGTCCACTGACTGCCCCTGATTGCTACCCTTGTTCCAGCCTTTAACAGACCTGTTGGCATCTTTTGGTGTTATTTTTAGTAAAACGTTATTTGTTTTTAGTATCACCTACAAATCAAAACAACGTCAAAAATGTGTGCTTGTTAATTTTATCCTTGGTCAAGCGAAGTAAGCCATTTATAAATCTCAAAAAAACAAGATTTTAGCCACTGGTTTTACTGATGTCTGGAGTGTTTTTAGAGTCCTGCTTGTTAGCAGGATTCAGGTAGATTTTTTTTATTACCGTTTGGTAAAGGACTTGGACAAGTTTAAACAGAGGTGGTGTGAGGGGGGTGGGCTGTGTGATGAGAGTGAGGAGGGGGAGATCATTCTGTTATTTTAACCTTGTCACGCTAAACAGATTTATATTGTAACTTTTGTTGTTTGTTTTATTTGACTGCTTAATTGCTGTTTTTGCTGTGATGGTTTCCTTTTGTGGCTATCTTGTTTTATGTATTTTGTTTTTGTTTCAATAAAGGGATTTAAAACTCAAACTCTCTCTCTCTCTCTCTCTCGCCACATGAAGTTCCCTTGCTATGTCACGCCCCCTCTGCAATAGCAGAGCAGTATTAGCAGTTGCCAAGGCAACAAGTACACAGGTCAATCAAGCAGAGGCACCCAACATGGAAGCAGATTGCAAGGCTGTGATTTACATGAAACAGGTGTGTATAATACATCATGTCACTGCATGTATCATTGTATCATGTTATATTTCTCATCTATGCTACAATGTATAATTCATTGATGTTTTGTCTTACTCCATAAAGCTCATGTAAACAGTTTAAAAAAATGACTAAAATGTAACTGAAGGGGACAGATTAAACACAAAATGAGCCTTTCTTCGAATAATTTGATTGTATTTCAGTCAAAGATCTAGTAAGGATTCTGTACTCGGATAACTTTAAATTTAAGCACTGTACAACGTCAATGTTAGGAACGCAAGGGGAATGGAGGGTCTTCAAGGTTAACACATGATTAAGTGAATCAGTAACTGCTACCATCTAGTGGACATGTTGTGTAACTACAGTTTGTTACAATAGCAATAGTGATGTCATTGAAGCGCAAATGTATTTCCCGTGTTGAATGTGCGGGAGAGGAAGTGCAGGGGGAGTCATTAAGAAAGAGCGCAGTTCCATGTTACAGCTGAATGCTGCTCTGTTGGGAGCTGAATGTTGTTCGTGATTGAGAATATAAATTTCTGGAAACCGGACAGTCTCTTCATCACTGTAAAACATATAGACACCCCATCGTTCCTGAACCTCACTGTTTTCCTCACCCTTTCATTGTCACTAACATATCTCCTAACACCCTGCTTCTCTCCATCCCCTCCCTCTTTCTTACAGTTTTGGCGGGAAACGAAATGTAATCGCGTGACATATAAATAACGAAATACTGTTTAAAAATGTAACTGTTTCCAGAAAACACGGAGAGAGAATAATAGAATTGTCAGTCAGTTTCAGGAAAATAATTTCATCTAGGTTTTATGAGGATGATTGTAAATCTTCACAGAGACAGATTTGTTAAAAGTGCCTAAAAACCACGAATTGTGAGTGTTGTCGAGCGATTGAAAATGAGACATCTTGTGTTTGAAAGGTCAAGTATAATCTTCTAGAATATGACATGTTGACGGCACTGCTGCGGTATTATCCCGCATGGTTCGGGATGCAAATAGTCTTCATCCATGTATTATATATTTATATTATTGCAGAGTGGGTCACTATACTTAAGTTTGTATTTGGCTGTGGGAACCAAAAGAAAATACATGGAGTGTATTGATGTTAATAATATTCTTAGATATATATATATATAATTTATTTATTTGTTTCTTTATTTAGCAGATGTCTTTATCCAAGGCGACTTACAGAAACTAGGGTGTGTGAACTATGCATCAGCTGCAGAGTCGCTTACAACTACGTCTCACCCGAAAAACGGAACACAAGGAGGTTAAGTGACTTGCTCAGGGTCACACAATGAGTCAGTGGCTGAGGTGGGATTTGAACCGGGGATCTTCTGGTTACAAGCCCTTTTCTTTAACCACTGGGCCACACAGCCTGTAACTCGCTCTCACTCCATTAAAACATTATAATTCTCGTTTTTCAGGTTTTATTTACAGTTTTGGTATGGTTTTGATTAGAAACAAACTTAAGTATGCAGCATTGTGGCACAATTAATTCCGAGGAAAGTTTCCCTCCCTACGTCTTAACAACTGAAAGACAAAACAAATATGCGACTTTCATTAGAGACCCGTGGGTTAATTAAATGAAACTGGAAAAAAACATGAAGCTTGCTTCAAAGCGTAAGTTTGATAACTACATTGCCTGATCCACTGAATAAATAAATGAGACATTTCGAATATGAACTAGGGACAGTAAAAGTTATATTGCACCCGATCTGATTGAGATCAGTCGATTCAATGGGACTTTATCAAGCAAAAATCATCCCACAGGAATGGTAGGTACCTACTAGCCTACCAACAGGTAGAGCAGGTCCGGATCAAGAGCTTTAATGGACGTCGGATGGAGTAGCCGCTAGAGGGCGCTAAAACAATTCTGATATAATATTGGATCATTTTTAGTGATTTGCATAACAAAAGGTTTGTCGTGTGTGTGTGTGTGTGTGTGTCTATATATATATATATATATATATATATATATATATATATATATATATATATAAGAAAAGTTTTTTTTAAATGTACACAAAAGATTTCAAAGATTTTAAAAATATATATTTTCAGGGCAAAAGCCCTTCTTCAGCTGTTTAAAAAGAAAAGTAAAGCATTTGTGAGAGAGAGAGAGAGAGAGAGAGAGAGAGAGAGAGAGAGAGAGAGAGAGAGAGAGAGAGAGAGAGAGAGAGAGAGAGAGAGAGAGAGAGAGAGAGAGAGAGAGAGAGAGAGAGAGAGAGAGAGAGAGAGAGAGAGAGAGAGAGAGAGAGAGAGAGAGATGCAAACCCAAGAAAAAGAATCGCCTCGCCTTATTCTCTGCATTGCAAACAACACGTTGCAAGAAGTCATACAGTGACTCTTTCAATCTTTTCTCAGGCAGAACTGCTTTAGATGCTGCTCCAGCTTTACTGGGAACACACCGTGCATTTCACTTGCAGTAACTCAGAGTGTACTCCCAGGTACTTCCTGCAACATTAGAGACACATACACTGGATGTAAATCCTATAAATACAAATTCTTTTCAAAAGCGTTTAATGAACTACAATCATAAAAAGTCATTCTGAGAGTTGTGCCGTACAGCAAATCTATAAAATAAATAATTGTAAATATTTGTAAAATGTTTTAACAAGGAAATCTATGAGGATGTGATGCTTATTGTATTGGGTATTTCAATTATTTTAAAGGGGGATTACATTGGGTACTTTTAATTATTTTGATATTATTAAACATATTTAATGAATACATTCATCTATAATGCAAAGCGGTGCTGCTTTTTGCATATCAAATTATTCAGTGCTACAAGGGACAGTGCAGTTACACAGAAGTGTGTGCTACATGGCACAGGTGTTTCTAATAATCTGTCCAGCCCCGGTCTTCATTTCTGTCGCCCGCGCGCCTCGAACTGCAGACTGGCGTACTGCACGTCATCACGGACCTGTTAGGAGGGGAAAAAATCGTCGTGTTGCTGTACATATAGAATTGACATGTAAAAATATATATATATATGTCTGTTCAAAAGAAGCCGTGTGAGATTATCACGAATTCATATTAATTCATTGTAATGATAGGAAAATATAATATCTGAGTTAAGATGTAATTGTATTCATGTATATATGCATGTCTGTTGTATATATGTATTTAGACCTAATAATAAAATGGCGCAATAATAATAATAATAATAATAATAATAATAATAATAATAATAATAATAATAATAATAATAATAATACTGTACCGCTGCTCTTATCTTTGGTCTGGCGTGCCTTCCTCCAGAACCGGTGTTTTCACGTTGCCCTGTGAAAAATTATCATTTTAAACATCATTTTGATTTTGAACAAACCTAATTAGAAGGCTATGTAAACCAGGAATCGCCTGTGGCTTGTTTGTAATACCTGCTATGTGTTTGTCTGGCGCCCTCCCTGTAACGCGAATCTCGGAATACATCGATCTGTGTGTTCAAAACAAGAATCAACATGGTATCATATTATAAATACTATTCGAAAGATCTATCAGAAAAGTGAATGTGAACAATATGAACTCTGCCTTCAATATTCATGGAACCTGTAATAAATAGTTCAAACACATACATGCGTAAAAGATACATCTACCAATCGATTAGGATTCAGTCCGTTTTAAAAAAACCAAATACTTCGCATTATTTCGTGGTAAATGGGTTATATTTCGTAATTGTATAAGTTTACAATAACTAAATAGATTCATAAATAAATACATTATTCTGTGAGGGCTGATATTTAAATAGACATACTTACGGTTCATTTGCCAAATACGCATCTGTTTGGTAAACAAACAAAAAAGAAAGAAAAGAGAAACGAAATATTAATTTACTTCTAAATCATTCGCGGTTTTGCTCTATTTCGAATAGCTTGTTAATAATACACATGAAAAGGTTACCTGGTTTATTCTGTCTTCGATAGCATATTACCAGTGTAATTAAAAGAGTAATCAGAAGAAATGAAGCTGCCGCCAGCGACCCATAGAGGAAGAGTGGACCCGCACCGCTCCCTGTAACACAGTTAAACAGGTGAAAAGAAAACCGCGCACCGGTACTGTATACCGCTTCAGTACAATAGTGCTGCTGACACGAGGGATGCATTAAGAGGCGCAAGAAGATGCGGCGCCTTCACGATTCTGATCATTTTCAAGCTCCTCTTTCAGAGAAGGTTCTTCAGTCACGCTTTATTTGAACGGGCGCTTGTTTTAGTTTATTACCCAGTAGCAGCGCTGTCTAACACATCAGAAATGGTCCTGCCTGCGCGTTAATGAGATTGATATTTAATATTAATACACTGCACTCTGCGCTGAAGTTAAAAATAAATACATTACAGTACAAGTATCTAAATACAAAAACGGTATTTCTTACTTGATTTACATTGCAAAAACATTACTCGATATTTAAAAGTGTCTTTAATAAGACATAGCCTCATTTCAATGTATTTATTTATCTATTTGTTTATTTATTTATTTATTTGACAGGGAGATGTACTCAGGACAATCTCAAAGTACAAACAACACAATACAAACATGTGCGGTTCAGACTTAATCAGCTGCATACAGAGGTCAAGCACTGAATCGATAAGACCTGGATCTGTTTGTGAATGTGGGCAGAAGGAGAAGCATTGGCAGCAGAATCTAAGCAATTCACAAACGCGATCTTAAAACCAGAGAAAGAAAGATGATCCGATTCCATCTTCATGATTGGATGTGAACAATTCCACGTCTGCGGAGTTGATATGCACAAGATAATTCTCCCAAGGGTGTTACACTGGCTATTCGACTCGTCGACAACCCTGAAGTGTGCATGCGATGTTTGCTGAACACTAGTAATTGATCATTAGATAAACACATTTCTAAAAGCAAGACAGCTTTATAGCTCTACCAAAGGGATCTATCATAAGTGATCGCAATTTAAACTTGGTTACATTATAAACATCGGGGTGTACTTTAGAATACCTATATCTATAAGATAATGTTATTTTATTTATGCATTTATGGATACATTTAAAAAAAAAAAAAAAAATCACATAAAATGTTCAGGTTTATAACTCTTACCGGTTTTGCTGACGCTTTTGCTCATATTGCGCCCGCTCTCTGTTTCCACTACACACGTGCACACGGATCCGCTGCTCCAGACCTCGCCCGGAATGGTGATCTGATTCCTGATAAAGTCCGGAGTGGATTCGCTGGAATCTCCAGATCCGGAGTCGGTCAGTCCGTGTTCGATGAGCCAGTAGACACGAGCCTGCTCGGATACCCCGAACACCAGACACACTAAAGTAGCGGAGCCGCTGGACTGGACTTCGCCGTCTGACTCTGAAGGGGTGAGGATTTCAATATAAGCGCGGTCATCGGAGCGTTCTGTATTGGAAGCAATAAGAGCGATGTGAAAATATAAAACATTAAGAACAACATGCTGGATAATGGGGAGGAGGGGTGGAGGTATTTACTACTGAGCACATTTTGAAGACTACAGTTCTGCAGTGTTGTACAAGTCAATTTATTCAGCGTTTTTAATTAGAAATGCTGTCTTGCGCACAGCCCAGTGCTTTAGCATAGCACTTTACTTTAGTGCTTTAGCCCATAGCACAGTACTTTGTATTGACGCGATGTATATCATAGAACCAATAGTCTTTTCTGATGGAACCCGTTCTGTAGAACCGTCTGCAGTTCATTAACAAAACTGTGCTTTGAACGTAAATAAAACATTGTCTAGACCTGTGCTCCGTGAACCGGGAGGCAGCTTTTTCTGTCAGATTTATAGTTGTGTAGGTGATTTAAACAACATAGAAATAGTTTGAATCGGACTACTTCACTGTTTTCAGCCAGCAGACGGGAAAACGAAGCAATGTAACCGAATCCGACTAAATGTCTGCAAATTTACCGGAAACACTATTGCAAACTGGCAAATTTACACTCAGTTAAAATAGGCTGTTACGCATTTTATAAAGAATTTTACTGGACGTTGCGTCAAAGTTGCCTTCAAGCTCAAACCCAGTGTCCGAAATTGACAGTGGATGATACACACGATATTACATTTATTCCCCATCTTAGCCTCTAACTCGCTTGCAACATTACCACACTGGCCAAAGCAAAAACATTATTTCATCAAAATAACACATTATTTCAGAAACCATCATAATTATTCAATACCTTTCTTACTTACTTCTTACTACTAACGTGGATCCATTGCCCTTGTACATGACTTGGTTCGTAATAAAAGCGCAATAGTAAGCCCCGGAATCGTTCACCTGCGCGTTGTTTAGGTTCAGGGAACAGGTTTTCTCGATTTTGTCGCCTACCAAGCTGCCACCGGGTCTGACACTTTGATAAGTTTCCAGGGTCGGGATGCTCTTGGACCGCAGTTTGAACCAGATGACACTGAAACACTTTCCACTCATGTCCTCGATATCGCAGGTCAAGTTTACGCTGCTCCCGACCTCGGCTCTGACTAAGGGCGGGTATTGGAACAGTCCTGCATCTCCAACTGAAACGAGAAAAAAAGAAAAACGAAGAGCCTACTGTTTATATCTCTAATAATAATAATAATAATAATAATAATAATAATAATAATAATAATAATAATAATACACCAAACTGTAGAAAGTTTTATATTTTGATTAAATAATACATTTAAATCGTATTCTGTATAAATTGTACCGCGCCCTACAAAAATAATCATATAGCAATTGAAAAAAAAATGCCTGTAAATAATAATATAATACAAAATGCAAGAGTAATATAAAAGTGAAACACAGATTTGTTGTGCGATGTTAGAATATAAACAGTAAAGCCACGCTTACCTTGGAGCGTGTAGAATAGCAGAATGAGCCGGAGCAGCATGGTGGGAAGTGCACAGCAAGGCTGGCGAGGATGTTGTGTGTGTTATCCGCACTGCAACACTATCAGTGAACAGGGCAAGAAGAGGGGCTGCAACAGACAAGCCAGGAAGTGCAGATACTGTATACAGATCCCGCTGCAAGGTCCTTCACTACCACAACATCACATTTTTATGGTCTACTGTTATTTATGTCTAAACAAATACATAAACATCCGGTAACCAGAAAGGCCGCACATACAGTCGCGTGCAAATCTATTAGAACACCCAATTTTTTCTGCTTGGATTTGTTGTGCATATGAAATCAAACCACTGGAACTGAAAATCTTATAACATCTTATAAAATATGCAAATTAGTGATTGAATAATTTAATAGACGATGCCTGATTAAACCACAGGGCGGTCTAACATTTTCACACGAGCGCCTTTTGTTTCTTTATCACTTATCGGACAGCTCTTCTTTAAAGAATATAGACCTGTTTGGAAGAAGTACATGAAACAGCAGTTGAGTTGAGTCTTGCAATAATAATTACAGAGACCGAGGATATATCAGCAATTCAGTTAGAATAAGTAAACTTGTAGCATGACTTCCGATTTAAACGTTTACAGTGTAAACACATCGCACCTTTATTCTGCTAACATTGTGTTGGTCAAAAATACATTCTCACACATTCATTTAAAATGAACCCTGAAGACGAGTCTAAAATCTGATAGATGGGATGATGATTAATTCTCAGGCATTTTGATTTTCAGTATAAAGCTTAGCTACTCTGTTTAAACAGTTTGACGATTAATATTAAGAAAATCCATCTATACGTATTGACAGTATTTATTTACGGCGTATACCAGTGCACGCAGGCCCACCGAGAAGGCGGGGATGCCAGGGGTATTTCCTAGGGGCCCGGAGAAGCTAAACGAAAAATAAAATACAAATTCGGTCATCAGTATTTCAACATATACAAAAAAACAAGTAACAGCGCCAGCCTGTCCCGCACAGGACCAATTGCGCTTGTGCCATCACCCGTTCAAAAAAGTGTAAGGTTGCGCTACACTGCATAGTACACTGAACCGATGTGTTTGAGCACTCTGGGGCCGTTTGTACCCTGTAAGGTTTACCATAGTATAAGCAGTGGAGGCGATGTCAATATATTATTATTTATTTCTTAGCAGACGCCCTTATCCAGGGCGACTTACAGTCGTAAACAAAAGTACATTTCAAGAATCACAGTACAAGTAATAATACAATTGAGAGCAAGATAAATACAATGACTTTGGATTTAGATTCAATATTTGAATTATATAGTGAGAATCGTTGGAGGTGTGTTTATTACTTCCAGGTCTTAATACATTTTAGAGTACTTTTTATTTTCAAGTGTGGATTCCTTGAATAAGTTGCTTTGTCAGTTTTAATGTTATTTCTCCGTTCTTGTACTGTAGTGAAGCTTGGACCCCGGAAAGGAGGGTGAGCGGTGTGTACAATTTGGACACGATTTGGGTGCAATTGAACCTTGATAAAGGATGGTTGTTTGTGCGTAATTAAAACATTCATGAATATGGGTTAAATGCATCTGATGCTTATCGGTCTTTCACCATTGTGTCTTTTTTGCTTTTAAAAACGTTAAGTTATGTAAAATATAATACAAATTTAAACAGATCAGCAAAGAAAACAAAACAAAACCAATGCTGACTGCTGCAAAACCTAAAAATATGTATGTATGTATGTATGTATGTATGTATGTATGTATGTATTATTATTATTATTATTATTATTATTATTATTATTATTATTATTATTATTTATACATAATCCAGTCGTAATTTCATTTCAAAACAATAGCCTATTAAGCTACAGCATTGTAAACACACTGCAAGACGATATGCAATTGTAAACATTAAAATACATGAATACATTTTATGTATTATATGTTGCGATATGTCGCGATTTAGCTGTATGATTCCATCTATTGTTCAAGTGATTGCAATATACACACTGTACTGTATATAAGCCATCACATCACATTAAATGTATAGACGCGTTGCAGCTGCATGTCTACCGCCTGAAATTCTTATCGATTGGGTCATGTTGAGGTTTGGGTTGTGTTGCAGAACTAGCTGCTTACTTTAGATGTTGTTTTATACTGAGTGCTATTACATTGACTGGTCTAGCGAAGGGAGACCTTTTGAAGGTGTTGCAACAAATACTGTTGTGGCATTTAGAAGCGCGAGGCCTAGGTCTTTAACTTCCGGACATAACAAACAACATTTTCCATGTCACTTTACAAAACGCAGAAACATGCATGCGAGTACAGGCCAGAGGAAGAAGTAAGCCACAAAACACAAGAGAAACTAGCGCCCTGCATGTACTGGGTGTGTGAATTGTGCTGTTGTTGTTGGTTTTACTATATATACATACTATAAACATTCTTGAAATGTATTTTTTGTTTACGACTGTAAACGACTGTATTTATTTATTCTGCTAAGAAATAAATAATAATAATAATAATAATAATAATAATAATAATAATAATAATAATAATAATAATAATAATAATAATAAATAAAGAAAAAAACGGTCCATGACGTTTCATTTTGGATCAAGTAAACAGAATTGCAAGAAAGAGATGTATTTTTGCCTGGTACTAATAGAAAAGCGTAGGCCTACTTAAACCGTACTGTTGTTTTTTCTTTCTCTTCTTTACAAACAGCTGAAAACAATTCAGAAGACGTTACTAACGTCATGTGCAGGTCAATTTGACAACAAACTTAAACGCGCTCTCGGCGTCAGACGGCACGCTAGAAGCTTGTAAACCCGCGGAGCACTCTGGGGCCGTTTGTACCGTGTAGAATTCTCCAGCAGTAAAACCATAACAAAGCGTATTAAATCATAGGGAAGCATCGTAAGGAATAGCCATTCATGGTAAAGCATAGGGAAGCACTGTAAAGCACAGAGAGGTGTGGTAAAGCATAGGGAAGCACTGTAAAGCACAGAGAGGTGTGGTAAAGCATAGGGAAGCACTGTAAAGCACAGAGAGGTCTGGTAAAGCATAGGGAAGCACTGTAAAGCACAGAGAGGTGTGGTAAAGTATAGGGAAGCATTGTATAGCACAGAGAGGTCTGGTAAAGCATAGGGAAGCACTGTAAAGCACAGAGAGGTGTGGTAAAGTATAGGGAAGCATTGTAAGCACAGAGAGGTATGGTAAAGCATAGGTAAGCATCGTAAAGAATAGCGAGTTATAGTAAAGCAGGGGTACAGGTAGTACTTGTGGTTTCACGATGAATCTTACCATTTGCTGCAACCGATCTTCACGCGCGTTTCCCCCAAACCCGTCGTGAAAATACAACTTAACTAGTGATCTTGAAGTGCATCGTGTGGTGCTGTCTCATTGGCATGTTTAAAACACAGATCAATGGTCTAAATAGTTGTTCGCGTTGAGCAAAAAACAGAAAACAGTATTTTAAGATGGAGGCAAAGTAATATAAAAAACGGTAGCTCTTTAGATTACAGTGCGCAAATAACCATGTAATTACTGTGCCATTTTATGGTAATAATCCAGTTTTACTGGGTAAATACCAATTGATTTCCGTTCTTTCATTGTAACTACTGTTGGAATAGACTGGAATACTGCAACTGAATAACTGTTCGTTTATTTGCTGCCTGTTTCTCATTGCAATCAGTAACTGCATTAATGACAATACCACTTTAAGATGACAGCCAACAGCAAATTGTTACAGTGTAATTATAGCAGGACTATTTCCATTGAACTGCCTACTTATTCCAACAGTATGAAAGAACAGAAAACAACTGGATTATTACCATAACATTACAGTAATTACATGGTTATTTGTTCACTGTAATCTGAAGTGCTACCAAAAAAAAACTAATTGTTATATTTAAAAAAAAAATGAAATATAAATATTTGTCAATAAAGTAGAAGCAAAAGGCGATTTTATATAGCAAACTGAAAAACAGTTTGGCCTGTAGTATGACGTACCACATACAGCACATGGCTTCCGTTTCGTGAACACAGGAAATGGGGCAGTGTGCCAAAAAGCTGAAAAAACTAATTTACAAATCAATTTATTAAAACATATCTACTTCCCCTCTCCCCACTTCCCTTTCCCCTCTCCTCTCTCCCCTCTCCCCTCTCCCATTTCCCCTCTCCTCTCTCTCCTCTCCTCTCTCCACTCTCCCATTTCCCCTCTCCCCTCTCCCCTCTCCCCTCTCCTCTCTCTCCTTTCCGCTCTGCTGCTTTTCATTCCAACTGAGCTCTCAATTACTGAACTAGACCCTTTAATTGAACTGATCATTTGCTTAATTAGAACCTTTTACTTGTTTTCAGCTCTTAAACAGCTGCAGAGTTCAAGTTAACTATACCATTTTAATGCTCACACTGTCTAGCTGGGGGCGCGGAAAACTCACAAACAATAGTGACATAATAGCAAATACATGTTCAGACCTTGTCGCTTACCTACAGCGGCCTTTTTAGTAAACATGTCACACCTTGTTAGCTGTCACTCATTGACCAGGTGATGGGAATTAGGAAACAGACTTACCCCGCCCCTTTGCCCTCCTGTTTATTCATTTGCATTATTATCAATGATGTTAGGGGAGGTGATTTCAAAGCAGTTCTTCTGCATCCACCAATCAGGTTGTGTCATTTGTTTTTGTTGGGTTTTTAAGGGATTTACCATTCCACTATAGTAGAGCTGCATGGATAATTTACATTTTAATTCAATCCCAAATGAAAAGCCTGACACCTGGAATGTATCGTTTATTGGTATTTGATAAGACGGCACTAGAGACCCCCACACACTATTAAAGCTGTTGCTTTTCATAAAGACCTGCTTTAATAATGCACTGTGGTGATGATGAGTGCACACTGGCCAGCGCTGGCAGGGTGTGAAAGACTGGCTTTCCTGTTCTTATGCACTCAGCGCAGTCATGCTGCTCTCTCTGTGCAAACGTGTTGTGTGTTTCAGCAGCGCATACATGAAAACCAAGGACTCGTCTCAGTTGTGGTCAATGCTACGTTTTGTTTTTTGATAGATAGATGGGCTGTGGTTATAGTCTCAAATTGTATTTGATGAAGATGAATGTGGATTTAAACAATGATAGCACCCTTTGCACACCAACCACAGAGTTGTTTCCATTATTGCAGCTTTTCTTTGAAAGGTGTTGCTGTTGTAATTTGTATGTTGTATGTTGAGACTTATTTCAACTTATTAACATAGTGAAAAAAAGATGTTTCAGAATTCAACTTAAATCATTTGCACCAGATTTTAAACACATGCTAGTAGTTGCATCTTTTAAATTGGTAGTTTTGTGTGCAGGTATGTTCTCAATTCAATAATGAATTGTGTTTACAATCAGTTGGTTAAGAAGTCTTGTTACATTCTTAGACTTGGTTGAAGAAGAAGAAGAAGAAGAAGAAGAAGAAGAAGAAGAAGAAGAAGAAGAAGAAGAAGAAGAATTTAATACTCAATTATCTTTAAATTCTATATTTTACAGTGTACAGGTTTTGACATCACACACAGATGTCTGATTTAACCTCTATGGATCACACTGCTTACAGTTCTATATTGTAAATAGCAAAAGGATAAAAAAACAAGTTGTAATTTTAACAGTTTTGATTATTAAATGCTTATCTTGGACAAAACAATTCTGTAGCAATATAAATCCTATTAGGCCCTCCATTACAACTTCATCAAACTCAGGCATACCCCATCTGTGTGAAAATACAAAAAGGATTCTGGTCAGAATCTTGGGAAGAATTATAATGTTTGTTTTTTTAATGGGTTGTATAGAGTATATGTTACAGGTGAAGACCCAATGTAATCACTGTAAAATGTATTTCTCTCTAAACATGAGTAAGACTAAAAACTCATCACATTGATTACATGTGTAACTATTGAACTATTGAATGTGCACAAAAATATTTAATTAAAAAAAAAACATTTAGATTCAAAACATGATCCACAGTGTGCAGGTCACACGCTCAGGGGTGTCTTTCATAGTAAACCCAGGAATGGGTTTTGGCACGAGGATTTTGTTTTCTTTCTAGATGTGCAATACATTTCAAACATGTGTTTTTTTTCTGTGTGAGTTAGTAAAACATGCAACAACAACAAAGTGTTGAATTCAAGTATTTTATTCGTTTTTTTTCTTTACTTGTACACAGTGGGAACGATGCAAACATTTGCAGATTCTTAATTACCAAGCTCTTTACTGTGAAGATAATGAAGTCTAATTGCATATACAAAACATTAAGCCCTTGTGTCTAGATCTCAATTGAATGTATGATCTGGTGCACCTTCAATGCCTTTAATGCACTCTTGTAATACTTTGAGAATGGAAGTGAAGTTCAGTATGACAGAAGCAAGACTGTATTCAAATAAAGAAAAGGACTTGTTCAGTTAAATGCATTTCCATTGCTTCATCTTTCCTCTTGAAAACGCCGTCTGTGAGGAGAGGATAAAAAATTCTGGTCAGATCACAAATAAGCTAAACGCTATTAAACATTTCCCTGTCAAATATGCTTGTTTAAAGTATTTTCGTTAACAAAAATAACATGATATTTAAGAAAGATCTCTCCATTAGAACCCTAGCGCGTTTAGGTTCTATCGAATGGGTTCCATTTGGAATCAAAAGGTTCTACATAGACCCATTTGCACGCCCCCTCTGAAAGCCCTTCTTCCAGCGCGTAGACCAAGTGAGAATAGGACCCAAACTGAACACACTAAACTAAACGTGTCATCGCAATTACCTTTGCTTGTTATAGTTCCAGTGAACTACAGCAAAGTGTATCCACATCGCAACGAGAACACCGGAGATGAAGACATACCGCCAGACCGAAGGAAAGCAATCTGCATCTGAAACACAAGCAAAACAGAGATAGACAAAACAATGAAAGATGATGTTTCTATTCGAATGCAATACCGCTCATAGAAGACTCGGGTAACTACAGTCTGTCGCTTTCGGTTAGATATAGGATGCTCCAACATTCTTAATCTCTCGTCCTCAAGACGGGTGATTTTCAAGCACCGATCTGATCATACTGATGGGTTTCATGAATTCATTTTCTAGCTATTTGTTTTATATTTCGGGAGGGCTTTAAATGTATAACAAAAGTATAAAAACATGGGCTTGTCTCTATATACCAATATAATTCTCATGATAACGGGCTGTTCGACTCGTTGACAATTCCGAATGCGATGTTTGCTGAATATTAGATTACATTTTTAAAAGGTAAAATGATAATTAAACAAATACATTTATAAAAGCTACACCAAATAGATCTATCAAAGTGGCCGCAATTTAAACCTTGTTACATTATAGAAATCCGGATATACCTTGGTGCTCTATACGATAATGTTATTTTATTTTTGTATTTAAGGATACAGGGGGGAAAAGTCATTGATCATTGAACATGTTCAGGTTTATACTCTCTTACCGGTCTTGCTCACGCTTTTGCTCATATTGCGCCCGCTCTCTGTTTCCACAACACACGTGCACACGGACCCGCTGCTCCAGACCTCGCCCGGAATGGTGATCTGATTCCTGATAAAGTCCGGAGTGGATTCGCTGGAATCTCCGGATCCGGAGTCGGTCAGTCCGCGTTCGATGACCCAGTAGACACGAGCCTGCTCGGATACCCCGAACACCAGACACACTAAAGTAGCGGAGCCGCTGGACTGGACTTCGCCGTCTGACTCTGAAGGGGTGAGGATTTCAATATAAGCGCGGCCATCGGAGCGTTCTGTATTGGAAACAATAAGAGCGATGTGAAAATATAAAACATTAAGAACAACGTGTTGGATAATGGAGGGGGGGGGGGGGTATTTACTACTGAACCCACAACCCTCCAGTCAAGAGTCCAGAGCCCTGACCACAACTCCCCCTATATTTACTCTCCATGTTAGCCTCCGACCCGCTGCAACATCGCTTCACTGCCCTTAAAGCAAAAACATTTCATCAAAATAACACATTATTTCAGAAACCTTCATAATTATTCAATAGCTTCTTACTGACCTCGTACTACTATCGTGGATCCATTGCCCTTGTACATGACTTGGTTCGTAATAAAAGCGCAATAGTAAGCCCCGGAATCGTTCACCTGCGCGTTGTTTAGATTCAGGGAACAGGTTCTTTCGATTTCGTCGCCTACGAAGCTGCCACCGGCTCTGACACTTTGATAAGTTTCCAGAGTCAGGATGCTTGTGGACCGCAGTTTGAACCAGATGACAGTGAAACACTTTGCACTCGAGAAGTCCCCGATATCGCAGGTCAAGTTTACGCTGCTCCCGACCTCGACTCTGACTAAGGGCGGGTATTGGAACAGTCCTGCATCTGCAACTGAAACGAGAAAAAAAGAAAAACGAAGAGACTACTGCTTATATCGCTAAGCACCCCAATAATAATAATAATAATAATAATAATAATAATAATAATAATAATAATAATACCATTTCAGGAGTTTCTTTTTGTTTTCCAAACAGTAACATGACCAACCAACATATGTTAAAAATGTACTCAGTAAATTAAAACAAAAATAAAATGGCATAAAAATATTAACTTTGTAAAAAAAAATTTTATGAATAAATACAAAAAGAGCAGCGCTGTCATCGTTTAATATTTATTTGTATCTACATGAAATAATAATAATAATAATAATAATAATAATAATAATAATAATAATAATAATAATAATAATAATACCCCAAACTGTAGAAAGTTGTATCGTTTTCATTAAATAATACATTGAAATCATATTGTGTAGAAATTGTACGCGCCCTACAAAAATAAATCATATAGGTCAATTGAAACAAAAAAATAGCCTGTAAATAAAAAAAGTGAAACACAGATTTGTTGTGCGATGTTAGAATATAAACAGTAAAGCCACGCTTACCTTGGAGCGTGTAGAATAGCAGAATGAGCCGGAGCAGCATGGTGGGAAGTGCACAGCAAGGCTGGCGAGGATGTTGTGTGTGTTATCCGCACTGCAGACAGTATCAGTGACCAGGGCAAGAAGAGGGGCTGCAACAGACAAGTCAGGAAGTGCAGATACTGTATACAGATCCCGCTGCAAGGTCCTTCACTACCACAAGATTTCATTTGTATAGAACAATGGTTCTCAAACTTTTTTTATTCGCAACCACCTGATTTTTTTAGGATCTTGGCGGACCACACAATAAACAGTATAGCTTACTGAAAAATAAGCACATAATAAAACACTATAATATTAAGAATAACCGAAGACACGCCTTTCTTTGTTTTAATGCGATGGATGGGATGTTTCTGTGAGCAGTTATTTTAAGATTGGAGTTTAAATGAACGGTTCTTTACTTTTCATTAAGAGGAAAAAAGATTGTTTTACTTTTAAAGTGATAATTACTGCAGAAATTGATTGGTGTGAATTAATAACCCGTGAAGTTACATCCCTGAGGTACCGGCACAGTTCGAGCTACGAATCTCCAGCTAGAATCATTATTTATAAAATCGAATGTTTGGGTGCTGCACGCTGATTGGCTGTTGAGATTTTTTTTACCGTGCAGAATCTATTAGTTTAAACGTTCTTTTTTTAAAGAGTGACATTTCTTTCGTCACATTTCATCTTTTCGGAGGCATGACAGTGAACAAGTGGCTATAATTACAAGAAGCAAAACCTCCGTTGAAAAAATAAAAATAAAAGCAAGACACAAAGATTTAACAAGTCAACAACTTAATGAAATCAAAGAAAACAAAACATGCTTCGGCGGCTGGTGTTTTACTGATTCGATGAAACATAAAGACATGGTAATCGTCTTTAAAAAACAGTTTTTCTTGTAAATCTAAAGGTTCTGTTACCATAATGTATGCTTCAATGCGTAATTTCAAGGGTACTCAGTTTTGTTATGTATTGACAATGTCGACCCAGGGGACTTTTTCGACCTGAAAAAAGAAACAAGGAGCAGGGGTCACAAATGGAGATTAGATAAAGGGGCATTCAGAACAGAAAATAGGAGGCTCTTTTTTACACTGAGAATTGTGAGATTTTTAACAGATACAGTATATTACTAATAGAGAGGGAATTACCTCTGGCAAAAGCACACCGCTTAAATACTTTCTGACAACGCAGTTTAGAGCAACGGAGCTCAACAAAATATCAATCCACTGGTTATATCATGGATTAGATACGGGGAGGGGGGGTGGGGAGTCAGAATAAAATGCAGCAATGTTTTTAGTGTATTTTTATTGTATTCTTATTGAATAATCAATCTAGGAGGCTGTGGTCCAGTGGTTAAAGAAAAGGGCTTATAATCAGGAGGTCCCCGGTTCAAATCTCACTTCAGCCACTGACTCATTGTGTGACCCTAAACAAATCACTTAACCTCCTTGTGCTCTGTCTTTCGGGTGAGACGTAATTGTAAGTGACTCTGCAGCTGATGCGTAGTTCACACACCCTAGCCTTTGTAAGTCGCCTTGGATAAAGGCGTCTGCTAAATAAAAAAATAATAATTCAACGGCTCCGCACAGAGACCTTTTGCATTACTGCAATAAGAATACAATAAAATATTGTTGCATTTTATTCTGGACTCGTTTTTCCCCCCCAATTGCTCTAACCTCCATCTCTAACCCACGATGAAGATAACCTTGTGCACTGATATTTTGTTGAGTACCAGTGCTCTAAACTAGCGTTGTCAGAAAGTATTTAAATTATTTAAATAAACATGGCAATGGGTGGCTCGATGGTGGTGCGATTTTGCGCTGGACATTTTGGCAAGGGCCCGATTTCGGCATCGGTCCATACCATATTTCAAATGGTTCTTTAAAAATTCTCTGGTCATCGGCTCCTTTAAGGTCGGACAGCTCTTCTTTAAAGAATATAGACCAGTTTGAAAGAACTACACGAAAAAAAAGTTCAGTTATAGGTTGTATAAAGACTGGATAACTTTATAGACAACTTATAAATACAATCATCGTACCAAATATACTAACTTGACTAATTGCAGGGGCTGTGACGTAAGCTGCTGTTAATTTAACAAGATATTAATGCAATGACTTAATAATACTCATATCTGAACAACATAGATTGCGTTTGACATGCTGGCGAATAAATAGTCCATCAGACAATATATATATATATATATATATATATATATATATATATATATATATATATATATATATATATATATATATTCACATCCGCTAAGTTTTTAGCCATGTTTAGCCATAATTATTTTAGTCGTTTTTTTTTTTTAAATAGTCGAGGCCTATCGCATTGCAAAGCCTGGAATTAAATTTCTGTCTTCACCGGTGTCTAGCACTTTATCGGCTGCGTGTACTGCCGTTTTAACTAGCTTCAGGCATTTGAGGCAAGTAGCTGGACAGGGCTACAGTTATTATTATAATAGTATTGTATGTTTGTGGAAATGTTGAAAACGTCCAGTTTAATCTTGTCTGATGGACTATTTATTCGCCAAAGAGGAAGAATATACAATAAAATGGTTCGGTTTTTAGTTCCAGGCTTGCAATGGGCTAGGTGAAAAAAACAGCTGAAATGATTATAAAACATGGCTAAAAACTTAGCGACTGTGAATATATACACCGCTTTTAGGGAAAATGATTGAGAAAAAAAAACAAGTAATAAGGCACAATAGAGTAATAACAATAAAATCTATATACTCCGGTTCTGCGGGGTGTATTGATATTTATTAACCGAACTGTAATTGGTCACAAAACAAAGTTCCGCGTACTCCTCCGCAGACCGAAACCCCTTTGACTCATCACACAGACACTTATATTTTTGACGGTGTATTTTTGTTTATTTGTAACTTTGGCTCCCGGCTAACAGAGGGAGCCCCTTTCTCATTTCTTTTGTTACTTTGGCTTCTAGCCAAGTGGTGGAGTCTTTTTATATTGTATGTTCTACTGTTTTGTGCAATAAACCCATTGTTGTAATAACTTTTAAAAGCTGTTTCTTGCGCTCTTGCTTGGTTTGGCAATGCAACTTCTCTACGCTCGTGAGAATTTGAACCTGTGGTCGGAAGGGGATATAGTTTTTAATATTTTTTTATTTAATCTTATCTAGGATCCTAGTGCCCTGTAAACCACTGGGTGGCGTAGATCGGCAGACTACATTAGTTACAGTGAGCGACATTAGACATTTTTGTTAGGTTGGGGCTGGCAGTTAGTATATAAATCCATTTCTAAAACAGGTCGCATTTTGTAATTTAAATATGTTTTAGCTACCAAAACGTATTTTCTGTTTCGTGTTGTTATTAATGTATTTACTTATTTATTTGGTTAAACTTTAATCCAGCCTTACATTTTAACTTCTTGAAGTTACCACAGCGTGTCTATGTATGATTTACTGAAGCGTAATATTTGTGATTTGATTACTCTAGCAGATGAACTGATAATGTATGGATGTTATTTTGTGAAAATACAATATTTTTAAAAAAAGACTACAACATTTAATAAATAAATAAATTATACACCAAACTGTAGCACATTCGTTTAGTCGTAATATCATAAAACATATACTTATTATAAATACGTACCTCCTTTTATTTGTTAGAAAACGGTCTGGAACGGAAGTAAAGTATTTTTTTTAATACAGTGCTATTTGAGTATTTAAAATATTGTTTTCTTCAAAATTAAAATGCCAGCAACGGTGTGTTAATTTAACGAAGCGCCTAACGCCGCTCGGAACGTTCGCATTTTTAAATCCTAACGGTCTCTGCTCAGCTGAGTGGAATGTTCACGAGCCGGTTGCCTAGCAGCGTCTCCCCCTCCTTCTCTGCCCCGCCCTCTCGCCCTCTCTCGTTGCTCCAGCTAGGAGTTCAAATTTAGCTTCGTTATATTAGCGCAATTCTTTACTAACTTTTACAAATGAGCTTATTAGGGGCTTCGTGTTTTTAAGATGGTTCAGGTGCAGTCCGGGCAGACTGACTGGAGCATCATTACAGTATACCGCACTGCGCTCAGCTTTGTGTGGCGGCTGATACACAAAATAATGAACGACTATTAAATAAATCACATGTATTGCTTTTTAATGCTAAATATGTATCTGGTATTCTAAGTATTATCTACAATTAATAATTCAGCTCTATTCATAGTCAGAATGTAATACAGTATTAAGACAGGGTCCAGTATTAGAAATAAATAAACATGCTTAATATTCTGTCTCTAAATGCATGTTAAATCGTGGAAAGCGCTCTTTGTTTAAAATAACACTGAAGACTTCCATTGTTCGACCAGGCTTACAATTAAATATGTTCTTGTTTTTAAATAGATTTTGTGAAGCGCATATGGGGCGCTATAGAAAATATATATGATTAATTGACTGATTGAATGTTAGCCGGAGTTCGGTCTGGCAGGTTTAATTTTTAAAAAGACAACGCCTTTTCGTGATCGTGTTTTAGATTATATTAATCCCTGGTCAAGACAAAGTCTCTCTGGGGTTAGCTGATCATTAGATTGCGGATGTAAGGTCTCCGGTCCCATCGTAGAAGCAAGATAGTTTATTCACAAATAAATACATACACTTTTATTTTTGTTTCTTTTGTTGGTAAATTAACCCAATACATTATTGCATTCTGCCACGTAATTAGACGATCAAAGCCCCTTTGTGCCAGTTCGCATTCAGAGACGACGCGCTGAGAGAATCCGTCTTCTGTGTCACTCAGTACTGCCAGCTTTTCCCTATTAGTGATACATTGGTCAGCATAGCTGCTTTCCAAGTAATTGACCCGAGACGATTCCCAGCCAGTACAGCTGTGTTTATGCCCACGTTTCAAATAATGAACATTATAAAAGCAAATCGCATTGGTTTATGTTTTCTTTACTTTTAAAGCTGAGAATCAAACACACTTCTGACAACTTCATAGCCCTGCTGGCTACGAACAAGTATTGAGTCGGCTGTTTCCCATGACCCTGGTGATACCAAGTGTTTTCCTAGTATCAGCGTCGGCATTACCGTGTTTGGCATACTTGCTGTACACTCTAGCATTGCATAACAAGCACGCATTATGACAGGATTTCGTGGCGCAACGGTAGCGCGTCTGACTCCAGATCAGAAGGTTGCGTGTTCAAATCAGATTGAGGTCAAAGCCTTCTTTGTTTCTATTCCACTCTATTTCATTTTTCAACATGCTTGGATTTGAATGTTTCCGTGCATTTATTTATACAATTTAGCCTACACAACATATTGATTGTATAGCGATCAAACAGAGATTTATTGTATTGCGATTCATTTTTATGTTTCATTTGATACTGCACAATAAATTAAAGTGACTCCCAAATTAATGTTGGCCAGTCTTCAATGACAGAGTTGGGTAATAAAGTCATATTAACACTTCCTTGCATGAGATATTGAAAATAGCTCTACAAATACTAGTATTGAAGAAATTTAAAGTACAGCAAGTAATTGACTAATTCTACATTTTAGTGTGTGTCAGAATGGCCATGTCACTGGGATTCTCTCCTCCTTGCTGCATTTAATGTTTTCCTTTGGCCTGATCAGACCATTCTCAGTATGGTGTGTTATTCAAGGACCCTTCACTGATTCACTGTGTGAACCTGGGGGCAAAGACTTTCCTCCTCCATTGAGCTGTAACCCTATTTTTATATTGAACAGTAACAGGGCAATTACTATACCTTCAGTTATTTAGCATGAAGATAAAATTTAAGGAAGACAGCACCCCCTCATTTGTCCCTTTTATTAAATATGTATTAGGTAACAATTTTCATATATAAATTCTATTTCAGTATACAATTATGTATTGTCATGAACCAGGCTTCAACAAGAAACAAACTAGAGCCTTGCTTCACTGATTTATGAATATATGTTTAACTGTTAATTATTTTGAAGCCTCGTGTGTAAAAATAGTAATGCATGAGGGGGGTGTCGTGTTGAAATGTTTTAAACTAACTTCATTTGAAAACAAAAGCTGGTGCAAAGTTAACCACCAAAGCCAGGCCTGTCCACTTTCCCTTATGTTGGGCCCTTCTCCCTGACGGATTCTCTTGTCTCTTTAAATTTACGTTGGGGTGGATTCATAAATTATTTTCCCACAACAGCAGCAGCAGCTCCATCTACTGGACAAAACCCAGACATGCACGTTGAAACAATGAAATACTTCAATATCTACAAAGACTAAACAAGAAACTATTAGCGAAGCCCCAAAAAAGAAAATCTTATACAAAACTGTTTAAAATCAAATGTTTAATTGTTAATTTAACCATTTTTAGATACTGTGGAACTACTTCTCTCAGTGGAAGGTGACACAAATAAAAATTATTAAAATAAAGTTTACAGTTCTTTATTTACCAACAACAACACACTCCTAGACCCATTTAATAATATCAATAATACACTCCAGGGTCTGTGTGTTATCATGAGATATATCACCACTTCCTGGGCGGTTGAAGAACTCCACTTCGTCTAGTGCCTCCCAACGCACCCAAGGCGTGGTGATATTACCTCATGATAACACACACACCCTGTCGTGTATTACTGCTTCATTAATGTAGTCATTAGGTTTATATGTCACATTCCTTTGTTGTCACTGTATTGATTTAGATATTCGGGTTGGATACCTCGGAAGCCAGCGGAACTCCAGCGTTTCTCCGACCCAGCGAAGGAAGCGTTTGTCCCGGATAACCCCTCCCATGATGATCGGCGCTGCCATGACAACACATGACATCACCCGCACAAGTTACAACACGTCGAGTCATTTTTTGTAGCACAATATTAACGTGTTATTGTTTTCACAAAATAACATCAATAAGATTATCAGATCACCTGCTAGTGTGTACTAAACAAAACCTCAAATATCAGTGAATTGATACAGAGACAAACCGTGGCACCAGCAAGGGGTTACAATGAAATTAATAAATAAATTACAACATGAAAGAAAAATACATGTGGGTGTATTTTAATCAAAAATCCATGCATCCATAATTCTGATTATTTATCTAAATAATCTCACAGCTAATTCTTTACAAATGAATAATTTATATATTTCTCGGAGTGCTACTGTGGTGTTATAGTTTAACATATTAATGGATTTTAGAAATCATCTATGCTAGTCTGCCCCTCAAACAGTTTTAAATATAATTTAGATTTAAATGGCAGTTAGTATATAAATCAATTTCTAAAACAGGTCGCATTTTGTAATTTAAATAGGCCTACGTATGAGCTACCAAAACGTATTTTTGTTTCATGTCGTTATTAATGTATTTACTTATTTATTTGGTTAAACATTAATCCAGCCTTACATTTTAACTTCTTGAAGTTACCACAGCGTGTCTATGTATGAATTACTGACGAGTAATATTTGTGATTTGATTACTCTAGCAGATGAACTGATAATGTATGGATGTTATTTTGTGAAAAAAATACAATATTAAAAAAAATACTACAACATTTAATAAATAAATAAATTATACATCAAACTGATGCACATTTGTTTAGTGTTAATATCATAACTTATACTTATTATAAATACGTATCTCCTTTTATTTGTTGGAAAACGGTCTGGAACTGAAGTAAAGTATTTTTTTAATACAGTGCTATTTGAGTATTTAAAATATGGTTATCTTCAAAATTGAAATGCCAGCAACGGTGTGTTAATTTAACGAAGCGCCTAACGCCGCTCGGAACGTTCGCATTTTTAAATCCTAACGGTCTCTGCTCAGCTGAGTGGAATGTTCACGAGCCGGTTGCCTAGCAGCGTCTCCCCCTCCTTCTCTGCACCGCCCTCTCTCCCTCTCTCGTTGCTCCAGCTAGGAGTTCAAATTTAGCTTCGTTATATTAGCGCAATTCTTTACTAACTTTTACAAATTAGTTTATTAGGGGCTTCGTGTTTTTAAGATAGTTCAAGTGCAGTCCGGGCAGACTGACTGCAGCATCATTACAGTATACCGCACTGCGCTCAGCTTTGTGTGGCGGCTGATACACAAAATAATGAACGACTGATAAATAAATCATATGTATTGCTTTTTAATGCTAAATATGTACCTGGTATTCTAAGTATTATCTACAACTAATAATTCAGCTCTATTCATATTCAGAATGTAATACAGTTTTAAGACAGGGTCCAGTATTAGAAATAAATAAACATGCTTAATATTCTGTCTAAATGCATGCTAAATCGTGGAAAGCGCTCTTTGTTTAAAATAACACTGAAGACTTCCATTGTTCGACCAGGCTTACAATTAGATAATTTCTTGTTTTTAAATAGATTTTGTGAAGCGCATATGGGGCGCTATAGAAAATATATATGATTAATTGACTGATTGAATGTTAGCCTGAGTTCGGTCTGGCAGGTTGAATTCTTAAAAAGACAACGCCTTTTCTTGATTGTGTTTTAGATTATATTAATCCCTGGTCAAGACAAAATCTCTCTGGGGTTGGCCGATCATTAGATTGCCGATGTAAGGTCTCCGGTCCCATCGTAGAAGCAAGATAGTTTATTCAAAAATAAATACATACACTTTTATTTATGTTTCTTTTGTTGGTAAATTAACCCAATACATTTTTGCATTCTGCCACGTCATTAGATGAGCAAAGCCCCTTTGTGCCAGTGCGCATTCAGAGGAGACGCGCTGAGAGAATTCGTCTTCTGTGTCACTCAGTACTGCCAGCTTTCCCCCGTTGGTGATATATTGGTCAGCATAGCTGCTTTCCAAGTAATTGATCAGAGACGATTCCCAGCCAATACAACTGTGTTTATGCCCACGTTTCAAATAATGAAATTTATAAAAGCAAATCGCATTGTTTTATGTTTTCTTTTCTTTTAAAGCTGAGAATCAAACACACTTCTGACAACTTCATAGCCCTGCTGGCAACGAACACGTATTGAGTCGGCTGTTTCCCATGACCCTGGTGATACCGAGTGTTTTCCTAGTATCAGCGTCGGCATTACCATGTGTTTGGCATGCTTGCTGTGCACTCTAGCATTTCATAACAAGCATGCACAATGCAAGGACTTCGTGGCGCAACGGTAACGCGTCTGACTCCAGATCAGAAGGTTGCGTGTTCAAATCACGTCGAGGTCAAAGCCGCGTTGTTTCTTTTTTAAAAAAATAATAAAATTCATTTTCAGGATATCCTGACTCCCGAATTCCCGGATTTTATGTTTCCAATCCAGGGATTTCTGTATCAGAACCTCCAGCAGACCGACAGAAAAGGGGCTGAAGCTCCGAGCTTTTCCCAGAGCCTAGGCTGGGCACGTCATCTGATCTCCCCCTCACTCTGAACTCATTAAAGAGCCAGAGGGACGAGGGGCTGGAGACAGTGCTGTGTATCAGCTGAGACAGTGACTTTACTGAAGAATTACACAAGTGTTAAACACCACACAGCAGTCTAGGGGCTTCAAGGGGAAAATGAACAAACAGGACTTATTATTTCATTAATTCCTTAAGAAGTGATATTAAAACTCAACTCAAACAAACAAAACATGCAGTAGTTATCAACACTGACCACAAGAGGGAGCCTGTTGTCCATAATGTAGTAGCAGTGAAAGATTCTCGCTTTGATTTCAGCAGTTATTAAAAGCTTTACTGACATACTTATATAAACATTGCTGCATCTTATAATATTAAATAAAAACTTTTCCATTGATGTGTATTTCACTTGAGGGGCTTTAAGGATATATTAGGTGGCATATTATGCCTTTAGTTTTTGAACGCAGCTGAAAATGCCTTAAACATCACAGACTGCAGTTCCTAACGTTGCCCACAACAGAGAGGAACTACCAGCATCAAAGTGTAAGGACCTAATTTATCACACAGCGGTACTGTGTTAACACGCAGTGAGGCTCTGTACCGTGTGCTACTGTGTACACCTGCTGCATTCACCAAGCAGTGAAGAGCAGCCTAACCCGTGGTGAACAATGCGAAGGAAAAGTACCGCATGCGGGTCATTGCAATATAATTCATGATGTTAATGGATGGGAAATGTATGCACATTACACCAGAAATACCGCGAGGGAGGGATTTGATATTCAAGACATTATTCACTGCAGGGTACTAAAATGTTTGGGTCCTCGGCGCGTGTTCAAATACCGTGTTTGTAAAGCAGGCGGTATGTACTGTCACAACATTCAGGAAATAGGGCAGCCCACTGGTGATGCTGTGAGCAGAGCAGGGACCATTCACAAATGAGTTAACTGCCAATCCATCCAATCTTATTTTAGAGATCACCCTAAGGTTAAAGCTTAAGAACATTTATATAATTCTGGTCATTTACCAGCGTTTAGTGAATGAGGCCCTGAGTGTCTTCTAGTGTTACTGAAGCCAGTGAGAACTTCACTGCACTTCAATCACGACGGTGCTGCTGTTTAATAAGCAGTACTGCTGCATTACACTTTAATGAGTGCATTAAGGACTGTGCTAATCAGGTTCCAATGCTACTCTTAATAGCTGGGCTCTATTGTATAGTCCCACTGTCCTGGGAGTGTTAATGCCAGGGCAGTTAGTAATCTTGCTCTGTCTGAACACACAGTGCAAGTACTGCTTTAAACACATTCTCCACACTTGACTCCATTCCAGCTGTGTTGAGTGGAATAAGGGCTCGGCTGATTGGCTCTCCTCATATGCTCCTATTAAAGCTGTTCTTTGTCTAGTCCTGCTGTCCCGGGAGTGTTTATGCTAAACTGCTAATCTTGCTCTGTCAGAACACACAGCACCAAGCCTGTGTTTACACCACTGCTGGGCTACAAGTGGCTGCTGTGCCAAGGAAGACAATTTGCATAGAAAAGACACTTTGCATTGGCAGCACATGCTTCAGTGCTCTGGGAGTGTTTCTAGCCCTGTGAGTTTAACAAGTTGTCTGAATTGAACCTGTCTGGTCAGGCTCTGAAATGGATGGAGTCTGACTTGTTGGATAGAAAACAAAGTGTTAAAATAAGCAATAGTGAATCAGCGTTTAGGATCTGTACTATGGGGGTCCCACAGGGATCTATATTAGGGCCTTTATTTTTTAGTCTCTGCATTAATGATCTACCTTTGGTCTTTCCAGAAGATCAACCACAAGAGGAGAGTGTAGTGTCTTGACGTCGCACTACGTTTGCACAAACAGCTTGCTCAATTAAGGGTGCCATGTTCTGGAATACGCTACCAGACTTTATGAAAAGTATATCAGACTACAAGATTTTTTTTTAACAGAACTGAAAAACTGGTTGAAACAGGACCAGCTTTTTGACCATGTCTAGTCCCCCTCCATTTGTTGACATTAAATAATAATAATTTAATGTTTGAGAGCTGCCCTTCATGGCAACAGAATCCACAACAACAATGACTTTTATCAGCATCTTCATCTGGGCACTTGTCATCTGCATTCAGGGTAAGAATCATTGAGAAAAACACTTTCATCAATTTGTGGAGCTATTCTTAATATATAAGTGTAAAACAGGGGCAAACTAACGGAAAATAAATTAAACTTCAATAGAAAAGGCTTTCATTTAAATGGGTTTTCATTATTTAATTCACTGATGTACTATATTTTCACAGACTCCCCACTAATTCAGTCTCATTCCAAATGAAAGAAAGCTGGTTTGTTCCAATCTTTCTCAAAACAACATGTCAATACAAGAGCCATGTGTTTCTCAGTGAGCTGGGATCGCCATGGCAATGGAGTGTGATCAGACACTGTGTGCGCCCTTTCACAAACATCAAACAAAATCAATCAATAAAGAAATCAATACAGGAGTGTGACGGAAATATGAGTTCAGGTTGTAAATCTCCCTCTCGACCTGTGAGGGTACAAAGTAGCGAAAGGGAAAGGCTTTGGACAGGTTGTCCTGACAGTTCATTCCCTGGGTCGGGAAGTCAATCAGCCTGGAAAAAGACGAAACTCCAGTGTGAGAATGTATTGACCTGGAAGGTAAACGAGGTAGCAGCTGCAGGCAATAGAATCAGCTGCAATCGTATACCAAGGGGTCATGCATAACCGCATAAAAAGGGCTGGAGAATTGTAAATCTTTTCCTTCATTTTTGGTTTTGAAATAGACCCGGAAGGACCCATGCACTGTGTATTAAGAGTATTGTGAGTGTTTGTTTTGTTTGTCTTGTCTATAATTGATACTTGTGTGTTTATAGACGGCTAACACGTTCTGGAGCTGTCGCTAAGAGCCAGCACTGAACCCGGAACAGCACTGCACTATTTGTCACTCTTTAAACTGTATCACCCACCACGAGCACTACAGCACGCACCCAGGACTGGTGACCGTGGTTGTATATTGTGGGAGAGATGCTGTGTTTATTGTTTAGGGCTGCAATCCCTGTTACTGTTCTCCGTGTTTTACGCATCGCTGTGTATAACCGTTGTTTATTATTTGGTCACCAGACCTGGATTATAACTAAAAATAAAACGTATATTTTTCCATACCGGATTACAAATCTCTGTCCGTTTATTCCTGCACTGCATCACCTCTGCACCTGTTCATAATCAGCAACCACTTTGCCACAAGGAGTTTGATACCTTTTCCCCTGGCTTGTTAAATATCAGTCTGATTGAAATCATGAAAACGCACTCCTAGCAGCTCGCTCAAGGTACATCTTGAAAAGGCCTGTGAAAGACAGTGAAGTAGATGTCCAATTTATAACAGTAAGAAGCAGTCAAAATGTGACCAATGAAAAGAAAAATGACAGGTCCGTTACTTCTACAGCAGCAGCAGCAGCAGCACATGGGAAGGTATACCCCTACGGTTAGGGCACTACATACCCTTTAATTCTCAATAGCATTGAAATGATGACAGAAACAGAAATATTACTGTCAGTTTAGACAAACAGATCAGTTATATTAGACAGCAGTGATATACTGAGAGCTTTGACTGGGGGAAAAATAGAAGAAAACAGTCAAAGTGAACCCGACCCTATCAATCACACTGGTGCTCACTCACGGCTCAGATCTCCTCTATCTGTGACAGCAGCAGCAGCAGCAGCAGGATTTGTATAAAGGAAGCTGCTTTGTATACCGGTGCCTGCCTCACTGCTCCAAACACTTTGAGACACACAGTATTGATGAGTCACTGCTCAGCCCTTTCAGAGTCACTGAAACACACAGTACAATGATGCCATTGCTTCTACTGCTGGGGACACGGGGGCTCTTTGCTCAAGGTGATAATTAAATAGTTATTTATAAATCTGAAAGCTTGACTGGAGTTCATTTTAAATAGAACTTTTCATTGAAGTAAATCTGTCTAGCCGCTTCTGTACATTTTGTTTGTATTCTAACACAACACTATTTAATTTGACTCTTGCATTATTATTTTATAATCATTTTTTGTTGTATTTTTTGAGTCCAGTGCAGACGTTGTTCTGACTCCGTCTCCAGCAGCTCAGTCTGTTCTCCAGGACACATGGTCTCTATCCGCTGTACAGCCAGCAGCTTTGTTAGTACCAGCTCCATCCACTGGTACCTGCAGAAACCTGGAGAAGCTCCTGATTTATTCTACTTCTAACCGTCACTCTGGGACTCCAGCTCCATTCAGTGGCAGTGGATCAGGGACACAGTTTACACTGAGCATCAGTGGAGTGCAGGCTGAAGATGCAGGAGATTATTACTGTCAGCAGGGCAATAGCTACCCATTCACACAGTGATACACGTCCGTACAAAAACCTCCCTCAGCTCTGCAGGAACTGCTCTGGCTCATAGACAGTAACCACAGGGGCTGAGGCTGAGAACAGCTGCAGAGCTGCTACAGTCGGACTGCACAGAGGTGGGTTTGATGAGGCTGTGTCAGTGGTATAGCCTGGATTCAAACCAGAGCTCTCCGGGCTAGGGCACATAGTGCACTCCGGCACAGTGCCTTTGCTGAATGCTCCACTCGGGAGCCCCTGAATTTTATGATTTTTATAAGATTTTTTTTATTTTATGAAGTAAGCAATATTAATAAAATAATTTCAGTATGAATGTAAAATGTTGTTTAATGACAGTGATGACATTTGAATGTGTCCAACGTGAAAGGTCATTTAAAGAAAGACCAGGTCAATGATCTAGTCTTAGAGCCCACCATGGGGGACATTAGTGCTGCTATTACTTTACAATGTGAGTGAAGTAAACAAGAATCTATTTGCTTTACTTCATTCTTTTTCTTGTTTTCATCATTTAAAAACCTGCATACAGAAGAGATGTGTTCATACTCAGAAAAGTAGTCCAAAGAGTTTGATGATAAAAGCAGCATTTTAATGACAAAGAGCAATTAATTTGACCTCCGAGAGACACAGAGCAGATATTAATAGTGACCACAAGAGGGAGCCAGAGCACCACTGCTGTCCATAATGTAACAACACAGTAATAAGACTATTGAAGTAGGCCGTAGCAGTGAGCTCCCCAGTCAGCCCAGTTCTCCCATTGTTAACACAAGGCTCCTCACACCCAGTCATCTAAACACTGTGTCTGGAGGAAGGAGCTGCTCACAGTGATGCATGCTGGGAAACACTGACTCTAATATCTCAACATCTGCAACTTCCACCCCTGACACTTCTAGTATCTTTGTTGTCTTACATTTGATTTCTATAAGAACCCAGACTGACGCAGATAGTCAAAGTAAACAGCTTTTATTTCCCTAATCAAATACAGCTCATCGCTTAGCTTGTCCCCTGCTTGTTGTGTTATCTGGTTTTACACTTTGAATTTGCACAGGGTGGGGCTAGCAGCAACACACAGTCTAAAAGCGCATCTACATTTACTCTATTACAGCTGCCTTGTGCCATTCTATGCAAAATAATTAACAATAGCAGTTTGTTTCCTCCTTCAAAGGGTTTACCAGGAGAGCTGCTCTGTGATACAGCTGTAGCTCATAGCAATCGATGGAGCTGAATTCAGCATTCCTGGACTTCCAATAAGAGCATTTACACTGTGTCCTAAATTTGCATTGCACATTTTATTTTGTAGTTTGGACATATCATTTTTTAATAGCTCTATTTATGGAAAAAAAACAGTGTTGAACATGAGCACTCAGATTCTGATCCAATCAGAAATGATCTCTTTCGTATTACAATGTGAGTGTGTGTCTCAGTCACTTCAAGTCATACAAAGAGCACTTCAAGTGGAACGAAGCGATAAAGAAAGGCGCCAAGTTAGAAGCAAGAATTGTGTGAATCTTGGGCCCCAGCACCTTTCCAAGTGTGCCTATTTGCTTGACAAGATTGGCCTAATTGCTTCTCCTAACTTGGATTTTTGCATTTGAGATCACCCCTTCAAACAGCTGTTTGTCTAACTTGTTTTTGTCATGGGATATATTTAATATAGGGAGGTAATCGCTCCATAGTGGTTGGCTTTGTGCTAAGGGCGAGGTCGTTACACTAGTAAATTCCATTTAAGGATTTGTTCTGACTGTCTCCTCGGCTTGGGCAGCCACACTATTCAGCAGCACACTGCTGTGCTGAAATGCCAGGAAGCAAAATGGATAAAAGTTATTTTTATGCAGGAACATTATTTACATTTTCTTTTTTTTTTCTCTCCTGTGTGAATTTGCTGGTGTGTAACAAGCGATCTTGACTTACTAAAACTCTTCCCACAATCAGAGCAGTGGTACGGTTTCTCTCCTGTGTGAACACGCCGGTGTGAAACAAGGTGTCCCGACCGTCTGAAAGTCTTCCCACAGTCAGAGCAACGGTACGGTTTCTCTCCTGTGTGAATACGCTGGTGTGAAATTAAGTGTCCTAACTGACCAAAACTCTTCCCACAGTGAGAGCAGCGATACGGTTTCTCTCCTGTGTGAATGCGCCGGTGTACAGCAAAGGATGCTGAGTGACGGAAACTTTTCCCACAGTTAGAGCAGTGATACGGTTTCTCTCCTGAGTGAATTCGCTGGTGTGAAACAAGGTTTGCTAACGAACTGAAACTCTTCCCACAGTCAGAGCAATGAAACGGTTTTTCTCCTGTGTGAACCCGCTGATGTTTTCCAAGTTGTCCTGACTGACTGAAACTTTTACCACAGTCGGAGCAGTGATATGGCTTTACTCCTGTGTGAATTCTCTGGTGTTTTTTAAGGTCTGCTGAATCTCTGAAACTCTTCCCACAGTCAGAGCAGTAATATGG
Organism: Acipenser ruthenus; assembly: GCF_902713425.1. Taxonomy (NCBI): domain Eukaryota; kingdom Metazoa; phylum Chordata; class Actinopteri; order Acipenseriformes; family Acipenseridae; genus Acipenser; species Acipenser ruthenus. The sequence continues at coordinate 1,074,622 of NC_081220.1, forward strand.
TTTCTCTCCTGTGTGAATTCGCTGGTGTGTTACAAGTTGTCCTGATCGACTGAAACTCTTCCCACAGTCAGTGCAGTGATACGGTCTCTCTCCAGTGTGTATTCGCTGATGTATTAATAGGTGTTCTGACCGACTGAAACTCTTCCCACAGTCAGAACAGTGATATGGTTTCTCTCCTTTGTGAGTTCGCTTATGCAATTCAAAATTTCCTGACAGACTGAAACTCTTCCCACAGTGAGAACAGCGATAAGGTTTCTCTCCTGTGTGAATTCGCTGGTGTATCACAAGGTCTCCTGAGTTCCTGAAACTCTTTCCACAGTCAGAGCAGCAATGCGGTCTCTCTCCTGTGTGAATTCGCTGGTGTGCTGTACGGTGTCCTGATGAGTTGAACCTCTTTCCACAGTCAGAGCAGCGATAGGGTTTCTCCCCTGTGTGAATTCGCTGGTGTATCACAAGGTCTCCTGAGCTCCTGAAACTCTTTCCACAGTCAGAGCAGCAATGCGGTTTCTCTCCTGTGTGAATTCGCTGGTGTGCTGTACGGTGTCCTGATGACTTGAACCTCTTTCCACAGTCAGAGCAGCGATAGGGTTTCTCTCCTGTGTGAATTCGCTGGTGTATCACAAGGTCTCCTGAGAGACTAAAACTCTTTCCACAGTCAGAGCAGCGATACGGTTTCTCTCCTCTGGTATTTAATTTCTCTCCTCTCAGTATTTTTAAATTCCTTAACTGGGTCCTTGCTTGAACTGCTGGACTGGAACCTGGAAAAAACAAACAGGAGAGAAAAATCAGAGACTGTTTTAAGTAAGAAATGCAGCAAATGTTCCTTCCTCATTATGTCGTTTCATGACCTTTTCTGGGTTAGGTAGTGTAGGTAACTGTAGTGTAGTCCGCACCAGGGAGGCTGCAAAACTGATTTGATTTCATCCATCTGAACGCATGAAGGAACCTTCTAACTTCTCTTTAACTGAACTTTAGAGGACAACTAAGGATGAGTGAGTATACGTTTAATTTATTCATCACAGGAATAGTAACCTACTATACTGTTTTTTCTGGTGTTGTTGATTATTGTTTATTATTTGTCAAAAAGGGTCGCAATAGGTACCTATCTGTTATTAATACTAGCCCGATCAGCTAGATTAGGATAGGGAGATTGTAGGGGGTAACAGAGCTATAAATTTCTAAGAGGAATCTGTGCACTTTGATTCTGGGGCCCTGTGCCGATCTCGGAAGGTTTGATCAGGAGAGTCAGCCTAGAACTTTTAGTCTTTTTCGAAAAACAGATTTAAGGGGCGGTGTAAAGTAGACAGAGATTGGGTGTTTGAAATACTATACCAGAGTTGCCAGGTCCGCGGTTTTCCTTTAAAAAGACAGCCGCGGGAAATATTTAGGAGTTGCTGGTTGCTACTTTTTGGGCTACTTTCAAGAGGTCTCGTGGTTTTTTGGGCTAGTTTACTTTATACATATAAAAAAGAATAACTATTAAAAATGAATAAACTTTTGCAGCCTACCCACCGCAGTGCACACAAACTACGTAAAACTGTGTTTCCCAATAAAATAACATATTGCGCATGACCACAACCACCACTGCGCATGACCATGCGAGTGAACAGGCGTGAGAGACGAACGATTGTGTTAATTGACAGTGAAAAGCAGCCATTTTAAGAAACAGGGTAGAAACATCGAAACCGCTAAAAAGCAGGAAAAATAAAGAAGTAATCTAAATACTGAAAAAATACTGCAAAGACTGAGAAAGAAAAAGGGTTACAAGAATGGATTAGCCGTGTACCTGGCGATGACTCAAAAGCAGCGTGTAGGTACTGTAAATGTGAAGTGCGAGCACATCACAGCGATCTGTTAGCTCACAGTAAGACACAGAAACATATTAGAAACGCAGCTCCCTATTCAAATACAAGAAGCTTATTTGACACGGGATTTAAGAAACAAGTTGACAATTCCGTTAAAATATGTGAGTTGAAGCTGGCAGCCCATATTGCTTGCCTTTCCAGCATCCTCACCGTAGATCATGTGGGATGCATAGTCAGGGAAGTTGCACAGAAGGATATTAGTCTTCATAGAACAAAATGCTCAGCACTTATAAAATGTGTCATCGGACCCATTGTTCATCAGGAGATGCTTGAAGACATCGCCAAAGAGCCACACTCTCTAATTGTGGACGAAAGCACAGACATCAGTGCAAACAAGCAACTCTGTGTGGTGTTCAGGTACTTCAGCAGAAAACTTGATCGTATCATGACATCGTTTGCCGGGATTGTTAGCTTGCCAGCCGGTGATTCTCACAGCATTGCAACAGCCTTGTTCAAATTCTTAAAGGAAAACAAATTGGAAGTGGAAAGATGCATTGGTCTGGCAACAGACGGTTGCATTACAATGTGTGGGAAAAATAATTCGGTACTAACAAAGTTAAGGGAGGTGAATCCAAAAATTGTGTACAACAAGTGTGTTTGTCATTCACTGCAGCTCTGTGCATCAAAAGCAATGGACGTACTTCCTCGAAACATCGAGTACATGGTATCACAGACGTACTCGTGGTTTTCCCACAGCACTCAGCGTCAAAAGAAGTACCGCGATCTCTATGCCACCATTAATGTTGGAGAAGCCCCGCTGAAGATTTTGCAGCTTTCTGACACAAGATGGCTTGCAATTAGCCAGTGTGTTGATCGAGTGCTTTCTCAATACGAAGAGCTAAAGTTGCACTTTCAGCTTACAAAAGGGCAGGGAAAGGAATTACAATGCTGAACTGCTGTACCAGATGCATTCAGACCGCGTAAACAGATTGTATCTGGTTTTTCTTCAGCCCCTTGTCACCGAGGTTAACAGAATAAACAAGCTGTTTCAGCCTGACAGTGCCAATCCAGCGAAACCTCTTGCTGATTTAATGACATTTTACCGCAGTTTGATCCAACGAATCATGAAACCTCACGATTTTCCAACATGGTCATCTGTAATGGATTTTGACATAACGTCCGACAGAAACAGCTTGCCACTTTCAGCAGTGGACTTCGGGATCAAGTTCCAGTTAGAACTGTCAGAATCAAAGATCGAACCTCAGAAAGCACAGGATATCAAACGCAGATGCAGAGATTACATGTTCGAGTTTCTGAAAGAGATCAAACAAAGATTGCCTCCCAATATCCAGCAACTTGAGTCACTTACCGTTCTCAGCCCAACTGTTGTACCCAGTTTCAAAAAGCCACAGCTGGCAAATTTATCATTTTTGCCACTTTACAATGGAGATCTTGGCAAACTCGAACAGCAATGGCGAGCTTTGAACAATGTACACTGGGAGCACACTGAAGACAGCCAAATTAAAGAGTTCTGGGTTGAAGTGGCTAAACACACCGATGCAGCTGGTGATAAAGATTTCACTGAACTTGGTCTTTTTGCCTTATCTCTTTTAGGCCTACCATTTAGCAATGCATCAGTGGAACGTGCTTTTTCACAAATGGCCCTAATCAAAACCAAACTAAGGACCCGCATGCAAGAGAAATTGTTGGAAAACATTCTTAGGGTCAGAGCATATATGCAGCGTAATAAGTGTTGCTGCAACCAATTTCAGCCATCCAAAGCAATGCTGTCACTGTTTACAGGTGACATCTACGAAGCAAACAATGCAGAAGATGGTGCCGACTCAGAGGAGCTTTTTAGAAACTAAAATATTATATATAAATACACGAGGAGTTTGAAGGTAAGAAGTTAAAAATGTTTTTTATGTGTTATTTCAATGCATGGGGCATACTTTCAATTAACTTAACTTTTTTGTGTTTAAAAAAAGGCAAGCTGTTGGCTCTTTTTTGCAATTTGTTAGGTGCATTTAATTGATGTGGCTGTTTAATTGATGTAATTGATGTGATCATCTAATTAGATTGGTGGCATAACTTTAAAAGATTGAACTGTTTTCTTCTTTGGGAAACAGTAGCAGCATTAAAGGATAGGGCTACATGTTAATAATAATAAGCTTGGTTTCAGTAAAAAAAAAAAAAACAAATTGGGCCAGTTTTGAAGTGACTTTGGGCTATAAACACTGTAGAAATCTGGCAACCCTGTACTATACAGAGTATAATGGTCCTGATCCCATTCTGGTTGCGAAGACCAGGGAGTCAAGTTGTTTATTGCTGATTTCCTGAGAGGGACTGTACATACAGTTAAGCTTGCCTATGTTGGGGGGCTCCCGAGTGGCGCATCTAGTAGAGTGCGCTCCACGTGAGTGCAGGATGCGCTCTATAGCCTGCAAGTCGCGAGTTCGAATCCAGGCTATTCCTTTGCCGATCGAGGACGGGAGCTTCCAAGGGGCGGCGCAGAGTGAAGAGATGGGGAAGACGAAGGGGCTTCCAGGTTGCGTCCGCCACTGAACAGAAAGGAGACGAGAAGGAGGGGCTTCTGTTCCATTAGCCAGTAAAATGAGAAGAGGCGGAAAAGGCGGCGGGGCTTCTAGTCCGGCAGCCAGTAAGAAGGCAGCTGCCATCCTGTTGGTCAGGAAAGAAGGAGCTCTCAGCCTAGCAGTCTAAAGGGGAGGAGCTACCGCCAGCCCAGTTACCAGAGAAGGAGGCGGAGCTCTCAGCCCCATTCTCAGGGGGAGGAGCTTCCGCCAGCCCAGTTACCAGAAAAGAAGGCGGAGCTCTCAGCCCAGCATTCTCAGGGGGAGGAGCTTCCGCCAGCCCAGTTACCAGAGAAGGAGGCGGAGCTCTCAGCCCAGCATTCTCAGGGGGAGGAGCTACCACCAGCCCAGGAAGGGGGAATGGCAGTCGTGTCAACCAGAGGGGGTGGAGCTATGGTTCCCACGGGGAGAGAAAATGAGCCTGTCGGAGCGTCTGTAGCTGACAGCACCCCTGCCTAAGTGGCCGTTTGCCCCAGCAGCAGCAGAGGAGTGGCTGTTGCCACTACTAGCAGCAGTGTGGCCACTGCTACCACCACCGCCAGAGGGGGCATTGCCACCGCCAGGAGTGTGGAGGTTGCCACAACCACCAGAGGGGGCGTTGCTGACCCTATGCCCTGCACCGCATGGGTTAGTGCTGCTACATGGGGACATGGGGCTTAAGGGAAAATGTGGGGGTTAAACGGGCGCCCCCTAACAGAAGCCCAGGGGGCAACAATAGGATAAAGTTAGAGACAGCGGGCAGCAGATGGCAGGGCGTCCAGGTTAGAAAAGGCAGCCATGTCCGTCTGGTATTTGACAGGTGTCAGGGTCGGGGTTGGCTGGACTAACTTTCCCACCCTCCCGCCCAGAGGTTAAACGTTATTAGGAGGGAAGGAAGGTAGCCTTTTCTGTCGGAACGGCTTTTGTGAAAGTGGGAGGAATATGATCAGGCTGTTGTCAAATGATTGGGCTTTTAAAAGAGAACCGAGTGTCAGTCAGTGCCAAAGTCATAGTCTTCAAAGTCAAGTGTCAAAATGCTTGAGTGACGTTATGGGAAACATATAAAAGTTCAAAGTGTATGTGAATTGCTTTTGAAAAAAAGATTTAAAAAAAATTACCAGAAAACTCTGGTAACAACAAGGTCGCTGTAAGAGATAGCCGTCTCTTTTAAAGAAGAACATAACATTAAGTTTCATATTGCACACACTATAGCTTCTAGAGGGAGAGTGAATTAGAGGACTGGGAATGTTAATCAAATCTCTTAACTGTTTCATCGATTTTTACCTACATAATTGGGTACAATATGGTTTCGACAAACAAACCTACAATAAATTGAACTGTGTTTGGGGTCTCAAGCTGTGTTGTACGGACTGTGTGAGAATGGAGAGAAAGAGATGTCCAGCTGCATTCTGGGACTACAGGCTCTCACCACACACACACACACACACACTCATTTCAATGCCCACTTTTTAAATAATATACTTTGAATACTTAGAAGTGATTAGGAAGAAAATAACATGAATTTGGTGATTGATTTTGCATAGAATTAATTAACACATAAAGCATTTTGTTGTAAGAATCATTTAAATTGTTTATTTCTTACTTTTGATAAACACTGAAAGACCTTGGCTGTTAACTCAATCTGGTAGTTATGGACATGTTCATTAAATTATGTTGAAGTTTTACCCCAATTAGCCAAATTTGATAAATTACTGTGGATGGTCTTTAGGAGAAGGTCCATTACGATGTTTATCTACCAGTACCATTGAGAAAGATCCATGAGAATAAATGCAATTCATATTACAAAAATTAAAAGTAATCTGAACATTTTAAAAGTAAGACACATTGACACTGTAATAAGAAAACAAGTTTTGCTTTAACCATTAACTAATTAATGGCTTGTAGACTGAGATTATGGAAAAGCTAATGATTAAAAACTTTTTACAAAAGTGGCCTTGGGCAGCAAATTGGACGGGACCACGTGAAATTATAGACACATGTGGCGAGGGGAATATGATGGTTTGTAAAAACAAGGAAACAGCCGACATATAAATGGTTTCATGCGGATTAGTGCAAATTGTTTAAAGGCTGATATTGTCTAGAATACATTCTAAATTAAAGTCTTAGACCTATATTTTAATGGGGAGGTTGGGGCAAAAGGCATGCAATATACATTTAGGGTTTTCAAATATTAACAAAGAATAAATCCTTCACTTGATTTTTCATTTCAGAAGCTGCTGTTCTGTGTGCATTGGTGAGCCTGCTAGCAGTCACCGAAATACACCCTTGGCCGGATCCCTCAATGAGAGATCAACAAGCCGATTACTGCTTTGCTATGAACTAAGATCTAGTGGAAGCAGTGATTAACAAATGAGGATAACTCCACAGTGATGTTAATAGAGGGGAAGCGAGAACCCGCAATTGATACAGGCAGTACCTCCAGAACAAAATACTGATGAACAAAAAAGCATAACATCTGCTGCTTTGCCAAAGATTGGAGATGTCAAATCCCTAAAGAAAGAGGAACATGGAGGCTGGGTAACGACTTCATTCAAAGATTGGAGATGTCAAATCCCTAAAGAAAGAGGAACATGGAGGCTGGGTAACGACTTCATTCAAAGATTGGAGATGTCAAATCCCTAAAGAAAGAGGAACATGGAGGCTGGGTAATAGCTTCATTCAAAGATTGGAGATGTCAAATCCCTAAAGAAAGACGAACATGGAGGCTGGGTAACGACTTCATTCAATATCCATTGCTGTGGAAAAATTCCTAATGGGGGGGGGGATCGGACATTCCCTTTAAGGAGTTGCGAATTCATCCCTTCAATGTAAAACACACTGGAACTTACTGGTTGCAATATACTAGAGAATAAACTTGGACCACTCTCAATGTGTTTCAGCTTTCATTTCTGAAACAAAAACCCATTATTATTGCCACGACCAAAGCCACTGATAGCACATAGTCCACAGACTACTCCAGGATCCGCAAACAGACTTGTGTTTACTCGTTTCGAAAAGACTACTGTTGAAAATGTTCAAATAATCAATGCTGACTGTGCTTATTAATGTTGATAGTTGGAAAAATATGCTAGAAATGTATTGTTTAAACGGCATTAGGGCTAACTCGAAAGTTATCCAGGGTGCCGTTTCCCAAAAGTAACTCGACCATCGTAACAGCAACGTGTCAAATCTGATGTGTTTCCCAAACACCGTCGTTAGTCAAGGAGCTCATGAATAGCATTGTGGGTTCACGAGCGGTCAGGGGTAATTGCGAGGAGACTTTGTGAACACACAAGGGCTGCGGAGCACCACTTGAAGTGTGTGTGTTGAGGGCATCAAACATATACATTCTGGTTTAAGTTTAATAATTCTTGCTTTGAACAGTATATCGTGTCACTTTGTGTTGAATTTATTGCATTTATAACAAATAAAAAGGGTAATTTTATTAAGAATAAAAAAAGACCAGTATTTAATTGTATCGTTTTGAAGCCAGGTTACCTTCAATTGCAATGCGTAAAATAAAGACGCATTATATGAGGGCAGAAGTACAAAGTTTAGTAATACAAAGTGTACATAAGATCATGATTTAAATGGAAATTGAAATAATATCTGGAAGATGCTGTTATCACAATACATAATGGTTACTCCCCGTGACCCTATAAAGGATTAAGCGGTTATGGAAATGGTTACTTGGATATACTGAACGGAGACATCACCACCAGGAGCCATAAGAAAAAAAAAAAAAACTATTATTATCACTGCGCTGTAAGCCTAACCTACCTGCATTCTATATCTGGGATGGATTGAACTTATTATTACCAGTATTAGGCCTATTATTATTCCATTACTTATCTTTATTAATAGACAACATTGATCTATATTTATAAACAAAAGTGCTAGTAGTTTCTATCTTTAATTTACTTATTTGTATAACTAGAGCTTGTTTTTACTGTACCGTCAGTTCAGGAGAGTTCAGTTAAGAAGAGAAAGGTTGAGTTTGGCACGGTTGTTTTGTATCCCTTTTCACTGTAATAAACCCTCCATGCTTGATTCAAGTGGCCTGTTTGCACTTATATAACCCATGCCTGGTTGGCTAATCTTTTTAAACCCTTACAATATTACAGTATATTAACAATACAAATTTGTATCTCTGCTTGTTCATTTTCCAAAGTTTCCTCGTCTATATAATCGCCAGGTCTCAAATAATCGGCGGTCTCCAATAGGCGCTGGTCTGCTCGTGAGAAATGTAAATAAATGCCTGGCTGTTTAATAGAAGTTTCACGGTATGTGTTAATGTCCATTTAACTGCTGTTAAATACTTTTGTACATGTCCAGCTACAGAGATTAGCACTGTCTCTCAGAGCCGGCCTTAGGGCAAGGCAAGCAAGGGGACCGCCTAGGAGGGCCCCACCCCCAAATTGTGTATATGACGTCTTGAAATGAATCCCGATTCAGACTCTTCACAATAATCACCTCCAAAATATATTGATTTCTGCTGACCAATTTACTGTATGCACAGACTGACAGAGTGGATGTATTTCCTCATGTGTGTACTTGTTCTGCCATAATGGCCCTTTTATTGAAGGATGGGTCCTGATCATGGCATGCTTTTTTTAATTAGTAAAAAAAAAATACATATATATTTTTTAAAAACTCAATCAAAAAATTAAACCTACAAAAAGGACCCTTCAGTACGGCATTCACACAGCGATATTACAGGCTCAGCTGCAATTTGGCAGCATACCTCCATTTACATAGAAGGCAGATCATGCAGTGTTAAAACATGCTGCCTGTGTGTCACACTTCAAAAGAATATACTGTATGCTGCACACATTAAATAGGGATTCGTTTTTTTAAAAACAAAAACATTCTGTTCTTTAAATCTGCAAGAGCACAACACATAAAGCCTGCCGGTAACTCACATTTCAGTATGTTACTCAGACAAGTTAAACTGACAGTTTGTTTCAAACTTTTTGTTCCATGTAATGATACACATAAAACAGTAGGCTACAGTATTTGAATTAAAGAATAAACCATTTTAGCCAGAACTCTCTAACTTATTCTAATAAATTAAACTGTTTTATAATATAAAGCAGAAATGCTGTTAACATATGGTATTTTTAACTGTATTTGTGTTTTTATCATTTATATTCTGAGGTGAGATTAACTATTTAAGCTATTTATTACCCAACCTGTGACATAAAATATACAATATAGTAGCCTACGCTGGTCAGACAGTTGGTTTCGAACTTCAGCCCCCGTCATCAGCTGCAGATGTGGGCACGACCAGATTTCAGAACACGAAAAAATAAGGGGAGTTTTAGGACTGTACCAGTAACATCTATTACACACATTATAGGGTGTTACATACTGTCCTATATAAAATGTGGTGTCTGTTCACACTGAGAAAAATCTGCTTCACACCGGCACTGTGCCTCCACTGAACCACCTTGAGAGAGTCGCTGCATTTACCAGCATTTCCCATTGACACTGAAAGTGATTCCGCATCAGTGCCGCCACAGACACAGTGATTTGCTTCAGTGTAGACAAGTATGCAAAATGAACCTGGATGCTAATGTTGAGCCCTGCTATCTGTTCTCAGCCCCTCAGTCACACTGTGGCCATCACTCAGTGTAGAATGACAATGTCACAGCTAGTCAGTCACTCACCTGCTGGACTGCACTCTGAATGTGAGCTCCTGTCTTCCTGTCCACCTCCTTGCGTGCTGTTGGGAGAGCCTTCCTCGCCAGAGCCTTGCTTTCTCACATAGATTCTCTCCAGCACCACGCTACACTCCCGCAGGTGTACCGGACCCAGCTCAGTGGGGGCTGCTTTCAAGTCTTCGAATTCTTCCTTCCCTGGTTTCAAGAGTACCTCCTCTTTCAGGGGCTCCAGTTTAATATGCACCATTTCCAGCACCTCTTCTTTCATAGGAACTGGTTCTTCTGTCTGGGAGATCTCCAGTTCGTTGTGCTCAGCTTTAATTCCAGACACCACTGGCTTGATGCTGTCACAGGGCGTCTCACAGAGCTCCTGTTTAATGGGGAGGGAAGCCAGTCCAGTGAACTCCAGTCTAATAGGGACCAATTCAAGTTTAAGGAGCTCCTCTTTAATCGGGACAGATTCCATCTTCACATTGTCCAAGGCATCAAACGTGGTTCTGCTTGGTAGCTGTCAGAAAAAAAAGAAAAAAAGATTAAGGGCTGGTTTCACATCACAGACCCTGATTAGCACTGATGCTGAGGCATGTCTACACTGAAGCAAATCACCGTGTCTGTGGCGGCACTGATGCGGAATCACTTTCAGTGTCAATGGGAAATGCTGGTAAAATGCAGACACTTTATTCTGTCACTGACCCGTCTCTCGAGGTGGTTCAGTGGCGGCACAGTACCGGTTCTGCAGCAGATGTTTCTCAGTGTAAACTGCAATGCCACAACAGACACTGCATTTTACATAGAACAGTATGTAACACCCTATTATATTTGTAATGGACGTTAATGGTACAGTCCTAAAAAAAAAACATTTTTTTGTGTTTTGAAATAGGGTTCAACCCATCTGCAGCAGGGAGCCGAAGTTCAAAACAAACAAACTGCAGTGTACAAAAATGAGGGTCGATAGAATAAAAGAAGTCATTGTTAAATTACTAAATGATGCTTTAATCATGTCAGACTTTGTGTAGATCAACTTATTTAAAAAATGGATTGATTTGATCGATTGCTCAAAGTAGGTGTTAATCCCCAGGGATCCTAGAAATCTGTTTATAACAGAATACTGTGGAAAAATGCGGAATATGCATTTTGGCAGAGAATTTGTATTTTTTACATTTTGTGAAGAATGCAAAGAACATCTATGAACCCCACCAACTGAATGAGTTGTAAATGTTTTAATGTAAGCACCAGTGACACTTCTGCAATGTGCACATCATCACCCTGTTGTGTTTGATCAACCGCTACACCTACACTCTACAAAAAGCCTGGGAAAGTACTGGATGTACTTCATTCATCCAGTGGGGATAAAATAAAATAAGGGTTTTGGAGGTTGCCTGTGCTTTGAAGTTTCGGTTAGGATTGTTAGGATTATGGTGAATTATTAAAAAAAAAAATTCATGTGATGAACGAATAGCAACTGCCCACCAGCGTCAAGTATGTGAGACCTCAGCCCCCCTCGGGCAAAGTCAGCATTTTAAAAGGGGGCTCAACCCCCCCTGTGTTTTGAGACATGTTGTCAGGGCATCCCTGCTGATCACAAATGAAAAGAAAAATGGTTTCACATTACTAGCGTGAAATACATTGAAAGCACTTAGAACAAAATACCTATACAGTTTGTATACACAGCAATGCAGTCGAATACGTTTGCCTAGAGATTTATTGGTAGAGAACTTCTGACAGATATATCTTATAGTCAGTCTGACATACATAACCAACCCATAAATAATTCTTTAAAAAAGAAAATCTTATAACTGCTGTGACTACATTTTCACCATTCTGGTGTTGTGGTCCCGTTCATGGGTTCTTTGTTAAAGATCACTTAACTCTGTTATTTTACGGTCAAAACTACAGATATATATCTATAGATAGATCTAGAGCTACAATCAGCAGAGTTCAAGTGAGATTTCGGTCCATCATCTTGGGTGATGATAAGAACACGAGAGAGTACACATAGTTCTATATATGTCTCTGGAGGGGTTCCAGTTTAGTAATACACACCATTTCCAGCACCTCTTCATTCACAGGAAGGGGTTCTTCTGTCTGGGAGATCTCCAATTCATTGCGCTCAGCTTTAATCCCAGACACCTCCGACTTGATGCTGTCAGATGGCATCTCACAGAGCTTCTGTTTAATAGGGAGGGAAGACAGTCCAGTGAACTCCAGTCTAATGGGGACCAGTTCAAGTTTAGGGAGCTCCTCTTTAATCGGGACTGATGCCATCTTTAAACTGTCCACAGGATCAAATGGGGTTCTGCTCGGTAGCTGCCAAAAATAAAAAAAAAGAAATATTATAAGTCCTGTCAAAGAGGTTTAAGTGGGGGCTCCTGACAGGCACACCCAGTCAAAGCGCTCGCCCGAGTGCAGTGGATTTGTATTTCACTTTCAGACTCCAGAATTTAAGGTGGACTTAAAAATACCAGAATTATTCTGATCTGACTCTTAAGGTGGATTTCACTTTTAAATCGCCACAAAACATGAAGATGTTTAATTTAAATTACTGATTGCGCATGCGTCTATTCAAAAACACTCCTGCAAATTCGGCGAGTTTTCGGTTTAACCCTGAAGCAGAAATCGTGTTAACCATTGACATACACACACACACACACACACACACACACACACACACACACACACACACACACACACACACACATATATATATATATTAAACATGGATTACATTGTCAACGTGTAGTTTATACTAACGTTTCAGAAAATGCGCAAACATTTGACTACATGTTGTATTCAGACACAAACAGGAAACAGGCTGCTCTCGTACAAGCAGTGTTATAGATTGGGGGGTTTCCACAAACGATTAGACTCACACTGTGTATTACTTCTAAATGAACACACTTTATTGAAAATCACACATCCGGTACCACGAACTCAGCTCTTCCCAGAATCCCGCTCTCCAACATCTTCCTACCAGACCCCATCTCCCTGTAACAAAGGTTCCCACCGAGTAAGCGCTACAGTTCATTGAATCACCAGACTGTTACATTTGCTTAGTTGCAGGTTAGTAATATTACGAAAGCACACAATTACTTTAATTGCTTGTTCTTATATCACTGACCAATATAAATCCAGGATTTTATGAAATGGTTAACAACTCACCCGCTACTAATCTTCAAAACTCAAACCCGCCGCAATACTTGCGCTTTAAAATGATGCGTCCGGTTCAATTGAGTTTTTGGAAACCAAGTTTGTTCTGGGGGCAGAACGAATGCTTTGCTTCTGATTGGTTACTTGCGAGTCTAAAATGTTTAATGGAACATTTGATTGGCCAGATTATGTGACAAAAAGCTGGTGGGGAAAGACCGGGAAAAATTTAGGTGTGTCTGACTTGCGGTTAGAACTGCCCACTGAAATGCATAGAATTATATAAAATATTGTATAGAAGAAAAGAGGCTGTATCGAACTACCGATATTTATTATTATTTTTTTTTTAATTTTGCAAGATTCGTACATATACAATATTTTAATACCAGTGTTTCCAAAGATGGTTTAGTCAAGTTTTTCATGGCAATGCAGTGTTGGTGATACAGAATGAGACTTGAGTTTAAAATATGTCTGCCTTGAGCAAGTGCAGGTCTGTGTCCCTCCTGGCCGAATCATCTGACGAGCATAAACAAGTAACCACTAAACCTACTGCTGCCCCTCGTCAGCGGAGTCCAATGACATATCTGGCCCTTTACCATTCATTACACAATACAACTGAGATGGGCTGTTTTAATAACGGTGTATGGATTTGTGGGGGGTCGTCAGAAGGCAGGGTCACGACACAAGGAAATGATTTAGATTTATTTGAATTTGAGCTCATTTCTGTTTCTTTACGTGTTTATTTTCCCTTCAGTATAAAGTTTGCTTTTCAGGTTGTGTGTGTGTGTGTGTGTGTGTGTGTGTGTGTGTGTGTGTGTGTGCGTGTGTGTGTGTGTGTGTGTGTGTGTGTGTGTGTGTGTCGTTTTATGGCCGTGCACATGCGTTTCTTATTTTTTTATTTGTTCTTACCCCGTGGTCAGTTTTGGTGTCGTTTAAATTTGGTATTTAGGCTACTGAAAGAACAATACAGACGAGAATCTTGCATGAAGTTTGTCCGACCACCCGCAATTATCGAAATAAATAAAGTAATATGCAAATATTGGAATGAATAAATAAATACGTATGGGAATAAATACATTTATGTCGATATTTATGTATTCATTCATTCATTCATTTTAAGCAATGCTTTTTTCCTCGTGTAGCAGTATTCCGGTATTAGTTACTATGAAACATACTAAACCACCACAGCTTTTCGCTTACGGCCATACCACCTTGAGAACGCCCGATCTCGTCTGATCTCGGAAGCTAAGCAAGGTCGGGCCTGGTTAGTACTTGGATGGGAGACCGCCTGGGAATACCAGGTGCTGTAAGCTTTTCTACCTACAGCTTGAAAGGGGGCGCTATTTCCCCACATATTTCGAATAATATTCTCACACTTGCTCTAACTAGAAAAAAATTTACATTTTATTTTAACATTTAACATGAAACTTTTAACATAAGTAAATGATATGAACTCAATCCATTCCGCCCTTTTCCCATGTGTGTGTGTGTTCGAGTTTGTTAAAACATAAAAAATTACATTATTTTTCAGTTTGATAAATAGACATTGTTGTGGAATTACGTGATTTCAAAGACATTGAGATTCAATGTATTATCAGTATATCAGCCTATATATGTACAGTAAAATGGTACATGCATATTTAAATATGCTTTTTCTATTTTCTAGCTGCCATGAAAACTTACTGGTGTTCCTTAAAAAGAAAAGCAACAAATCCAACATTTGGAACAGACGGCATCTTGAGGAGAGAAGAAGAAAGTCAATAAGAAATGTAAGTGGTTTTACTATACGGTTGCAATTAAGGACAAATATTTTAACACATTGAAATGGTCTTTGTTTTTGTTAACTTTTTTTTAACTCAAATTTTGAAAGATAAAAGTCAAACCATGAGGTAAAATATTACGAATTAACAAACTGTCTTAAGAATTGTATAATTGTTGATGTAGACCTGACTTGGAACCTGGAAAGTTTTGCTGAATGTCTCGGACACTACTTCAAAAATTCCACATTGTATTGGACAGGATTAAGCAATATGAAAATGTCAGACGCATGGAGAGGTGTCATTCAATAGCTGAAATGCTTTGTAAAAGAAAATGTCAAAATGAAATTTGTTTATTGCTAATTTTTCCAGAAACTACAACATCGTCTCCAAGTCCTGTCAACAGCTGAGAACAGTAGTTAGGCCCAGGCGATGGGCATCACCAACATTTAAAGAGGTGAAGAAACACCTTGACTTACAATCCAGGGCGAGAAGCCCACAGGCAAAACCCCCCAAAAATTGGGTCATACTTAATTAGAGAACATCCTGAATTTGAATCAGCCTGGATTACTCGGGAGAAATGAGCAGTATTCACTCAAATATGTCATGATAACAAAAAACTCCAAGTCCCATAAGCAAGTTGATAACTCCTCAGCTCCAAGCTAGTGCCACTGGAAGCAAACCCTGCCACTTGTTTCTCTAGGTCTAACTCCGGACAATGCAAAATTGAAGAAACATGGCAGTTTGATTACAACATAATTTCTCATTTTTTGTTGACCCTTGCAAGGTCATAGGTCGAAGGAGAAATTAAAAAAAAATAACAACCATAGTTTCTGCACTCAGCATATCAGAAAAACCCAGGTGATTTTTTCTAGTAAAATCTGCACTGGTTGACTTGGTATGGAATGCCCCATATATTAACATGGTGTGCACCTCAAATAGATGGAAGAGTGGGTGCTTTAGTCTACTTTTTCTAACTTGGATTATAACTTATAATAATAAAAATGATGTTATCTCAATTTCAGACACATTTTTAAATGAGGAACTCAGAAGTCCCTGAATGAATTTTTATTTTTTATTCAGGATCAGCACATCAACATTATTAAAGTCAGTTTATTCTTCATTGTCTTGCCTCCTGTGTCATCCTTGTTACCCACCTGGTCTCCTTCATTCCTTATGTGTGCAGCAGCTCCCTGGCCAGTTCATTCTGAACAGGCAGATTTCTAATGCCCCTCCTAGAGAGCAGGAAAGCACTGAGAGGCTAAACATAAAACTACAGGAAGGATAATCTAACTGTACTGTGAGTCACCCAACCCTATCAAGTCCCACCTGTGTTCACAGCTCAGATCTCATAGAACTGTCTGTGACACTTATTGAAACAGAAGTGCAGCGCTTAGAACACATATACAAATAGAACTAATCCACTCTTCTATTAAACTGTGAACTTAGCGTTTGATTGAATCCCTCTCTGGAAACAGGCAGCAGTGCCCTGTCAAGCTGCACACACTGCCATCACTCACACTGACCACAAGAGGGAGCCAGAGCACTGCTGCTGCCCCATACTGTAACACAGTAATAAAACAATTGAAATAGGCAGCAGCAGTGAGCTCCCAAGTCAGTCCAGTTCTTCCATTGTTAACACAAGGCTCCTCACACCCAGTAATCTAAACACTCCAGTGTGGTCTGTGTCTGGAGGAAGGAGCTGCTCACCGTGGTGCAGTTTACATGTATGTGTCACGGGTAGGGTGTCCACTGTAACCTGTATGATACCAAGAGATTGTGTTGACTACGCCACCTTGGGTTTCGGAAGGACAAGGACCTTCGTGGCCGAGAGGAAATAGAATTTGCCCCACGCGGCTTGGCAATTTTGAGTGAGTATTTAGGGCGCTGGCCTAAATCTTCTATGACGCTGGTTTGTGGACTGACCACGACCTGCGTTCCCTCTGCCTGCCGGTCGGGCTCGGTTACCTGCTGGTGTGCCCTGAGGGCGATGCCTTAGGTCACCCAGTGGAGCTGTGGAGACTGGGACTGTTCGTGTGACAGTCCGAGTCTGTGGAGCTCATCAGTGGCTCGACCTACCCTATGCAGAGGCACAGGGAGGGAGCAATGCGGCCACCTGACTGGATGCCTCGCGTTCCTGGTGGGATCTTTGCAAAATCTCCTCCACTGCTGGCCCAATGTATGACCTGGGGATATGGGCGCGTCAAGCAGCGCAGCCTTATCCGCATCAGGGACCCTGGCTTGAGACAGCCATAGCTGTCTACGAGCCACCACTAAGCTAGCCAGGCTCCGGCCAAGGGCTTGCCCTTGGAGACTGGAGACTTGCAGCAGTGTGCTGGACAGGAGGCGCAGCTCTGTGGCCACAGGCCCGGGGAGTGGGGCTTCACGCAATACACCATCTAAATACGTGGTCAGCACACTAGCTGTATTAGCCAAGCGAGTTGCCTGCGCTTCTGCTGCGTAGGCTCGCTTCAAATGTGTCTCCGTCACCCTGCATTGGGGGTTCAGGCACGCCGGGTCTTTAATAAGACCACCCACCAGCGGGGCCTTAACCAGGGCTGCAATGGTGGAGTCTACCAGGAGGCGAGCGATGCAGCCTGCTTCAGCACACTGAGTCCCGAGGCCGGGTGGTCCCTGGAGGAGCATACCTCCTCCAAAAAATCTAGGAAGGCTGGGAACCTCTGGGGGCGGGGAACCAGCGCCTGCTTCCGGAAAATGGACTAGCATGGTTCTGATGCTGGCGTCCAGGGGAGCTGCAGGAAAGCTGCAGCACGTCCCACAAGTGCCGAAATGGAGCTGGACAGCGGGGTGGTACTGGCTTCTGAAACACTCTCAGAACCAGGCTCTTCCTCGGCAAGGGTCTCACCCACTTGCATCTCCGAGGAGAAAGAAGCCCCGTCACCCGAGGCCGCTATAGACAGCGTGTCCTCCTGTACCAGCTGAGACGACCAAGCCCACCCCTCCTGCACTCCGTTGGGAGAGGGGGGTATGGCGATTGGGGCTGCAGGACCTGGACAGGACCTGGATCATCTTGGCCTTGAGATCCATAATGTCCGTATAGGGATGAGATCCCGACATAGGCCTGGCCTCGTGCATTAGCACTGAGGCACTGCTTGCACTGTGACGAACACTGGCAAGTGTTAGCATCGTGTATACAAACACTATTGTTGCAGCAAGGGTATTAACCTTGTGCACCTTGTGCCGAGTACCCTGTTTACACTGGGTGCTGCGCAGCACTGTGAGCTATATGCTAGGTTGACCAGTGCCTACGCAATTAGCGCAACGTTGGTCTCTGTGGCGCAATCGGTTAGCGCGTTCGGCTGTTAACCGAAAGGTTGGTGGTTCAAGCCCACCCAGGGACGATGCTTTTTGCATTTCTTAATCACATTAGAAAATGGCACTCTGATACGCTGTTATTTCATCCAATTACGCTGAAGAATAAATGTGCTCTGTTTTTTTAGTTCAAAATAATACAAAACAAATATCGTCTTCTTGTTTGCCAAAACCCGGGATCAAACCAGGGACCTTTAGCTCTTCAGTCTAACGCTCTCCCAACTGAGCTATTTCGGCTTGACAAGGCTAGTGTTTCGAGGTAGCATTCTTTTTGGCAATCCAGTAAACCTGTAATGAGAAACGTTCAACAGCTCGGCAACACCATAATAGAATCCGATGCCTTTACAAATGCGTTTCGAAACTGTTAAGTTTTCTCTCAAATGCGGTTCTCAACAAATGTTTTTTTTTTTTTTTTTTTTGTATTCCTTCCAGTGTAAGTCCAAAAGGCAAACACTGGAACTGGCTGCCTGAAAGTGCACCGCTTGAACTGCCTCAACAAACGCTGAGCTCTAAAACGTGTACATTGAAAGTCGTTGTTAATTCTGAAAGGTCTGTTAAGCTTAAAGGTACCAATCATTACTTGCTGTACTTTAAATTTCTTCAAAACTAGTATTTCTATAGCTATGTTCTCTATCTCATGCAAGGAAGTGTTAATATAACTTTATTACCTAACTGTGTCAATGAAGACTGGTCAACAGTAATTTCGGATTCACTTTAGTTTATTGTGCTGTATCAAATGAAACATAAAAATGAATCTCAATACAATAAATCTCTGTTTGATCGCTATACAATCAATATGTTGTGTAGGCTAAATTGTATAAATAAATGTCTGGAAACATTCAAATACGTTAAAAAAAATGAAATAGTGTGGAATAGAAACAAAGACGGCTTTGACCTCGACGTGATTTGAACACGCAACCTTCTGATCTGGAGTCAGACGCGCTACCATTGCGCCACGAAGTCCAGGTGCATTGCCAGCTTGTTATGCAATGCTAGAGTGTACAGCAAGCATGCCAAACACATGGTAATGCCGACGCTGATACTAGGAAAACACTCGGTATCACCAGGGTCATGGGAAACAGCCGACTCAATACGTGTTCGTAGCCAGCAGGGCTATGAAGTTGTCGGAAGTGTGTTTGATTCTCAGCTTTAAAAGTAAAGAAAACATAAAACAATGCGATTTGCTTTTATAAATTTCATTATTTGAAACGTGGGCATAAACACAGTTGTACTGGCTGGGAATCGTCTCTGGTCAATTACTTGGAAAGCAGCTATGCTGACCAATATATCACCAATAGGGAAAAGCTGGCAGTACTGAGTGACACAGAAGACGGATTCTCTCAGCGCGTCTCCTCTGAATGCGCACTGGCACAAAGGGGCTTTTCTCATCTAATGTTTGCACTGTGTTTTTTGCTGTGTTGATTGTTATTTGTCTATTTTGTTTGGTGCACGGGTGAAACGGAGTTCGTAATTAAAGTATTTTTTTTGTTTTGTTTATCACAAGCACGGTGCACACGGACCTCAGGTCCCGCCCCAAACAATTGCAGGTACCTGTACACACCTGGAATTAAAAGGGCTTTGAGGAATAAAAAGGGTGAGGAACTAAGAGACTGGGAGCATGGAACTAGGAGATACCGGAATAGGAAAGAGAGAGAAGCCGAGGGAAGTAAACGAAAATAAAGAGGACGAGATTAGACAGCGAGTGGTTGGGTTTTTTTTTTTTTTTTGTGCATGGACAGTGTCGGTTTCGTTTTGTTATTTTTTTTCGTGGACTCACTCTGGGAGGACTGCGGAACTTGGTGATTGAAGACATTTGAAAAGAGGTACTGACAAGAACCTTTGCGTTCGTGGTTTATGTCAGGATATCAGGATCTCTCCTGAGGCCTTCAGCTGAAGCGCAGCACCCTATGGAGAGGGCTGTCCAAACAGGCGTCTGGACAGGAGCCCTAAGAGGAGGTCTGGACCAGAGAGTGGATGACGTATGGTTAAGTGAACAAATACACATTAAAATGCATCTAACGCTCAAAAATTAAACAATAATTCAAATAAACAAACTGTGCAAAAAAGGAAAACCAATCCAATTAAAATTCAAAAATCATAAGTGATAATACTGAATAAAATAATAATCAACACATTCGTCACCCGTGACATTACCACCACTGCGATCTTGAAAATGTTTGTATGCCACAGAATTTAAGCTCTGAAACGGAATGTTTGGCATCTACAAAATGTCTAGCTAGTGGTGGATGAATATATTTTCTCCTAATTGAACTTTTATGCTCGCTCATTAATGCGCAATTGTAACTGTCTAGTAGTTTTACCATCATATTGCAAATGGCTTGGACAAGAAATCACATTAATGACATGAGCTGAAGCACAATCACTTGTAAGATACTGTACTCTTTTTTTTCGTTGTATGGCTTGTGCATTTTCTTAGTTTTAAATGTATTATCACAGGCGGTACACTTACGATTTGGAAAAAATCCAGTAGATTTGTCCAGTACACCTAGATCTCTCGAACATGTAAACGAGTCAGCCCTTAATAAAGACCGTCCGTGTTCATTTCGGCGTTTATGACATTGTCTATACACAACAGCTCTTATGTAATCCTATTGGTATCGAATCGATCGCAATTAATGTGTTCCATGTTTCCAGTCAGTTTGATAGTTTTAATACTGTATTACATTCTGAATATGAATAGAGCTGAATTATTAATTGTAGATAATACTTAGAATACCAGATACATATTTAACATTAAAAAGCAATACATGTGATTTATTTAATAGCCTCTAATAATCTAATTTGTAAAAGTTAGTAAAGAATTGCGCTAATATAACGAAGCTAAATTTGAACTCCTAGCTGGAGCAACGAGAGAGGGCGAGAGGGCGGGGCAGAGAAGGAGGGGGAGACGCTGCTAGGCAACCGGCTCGTGAACATTCCACTCAGCTGAGCAGAGACCGTTAGGATTTAAAAATGCGAACGTTCCGAGCGGCGTTAGGCGCTTCGTTAAATTAACACACCGTTGCTGGCATTTTAATTTTGAAGATAACCATATTTTAAATACTCAAATAGCACAGTATTTAAAAAAATACTTTACTTCAGTTCCAGACCGTTTTCCAACAAATAAAAGGAGGTACATATATATAATAAGTATATTTGTTATGATATTAAGACTAAACAAATGTGCTACAGTTTGGTGTATAATTTATTTATTAATTTCATTTGAACCCCTTGCTGGTGCCACGGCTTGTCTCTGTATCAATTCACTGATATTTGAGGTTTTGTTTAGTACACACTAGCAGGTGATCTGATAATCTTATTGATGTTATTTTGTGAAAACAATAACACGTTAATACTGTGCTACAAAAAATGACTCGCCGTGTTGTAACTTGTGCGGGTGATGTCATGGGTTGTCATGGCAGCGCCGATCATCACGGGAGGGGTTATCAGTGGTTGTCGGAGAAACGCTGGAGTTCCGCTGGCTTCCGAGGTATCCAACCCGAATATCTAAATCAATACAGTGACAACAAAGGAATGTGACATATAAACCTAATGACTACATTAATGAAGCAGTAATACACGACAGGGTGTGTGTGTTATCATGAGGTAATATCACCACGCCTTGGGTGCGTTGGGAGGCACTAGACGAAGTGGAGTTCTTCAACCGCCCAGGAAGTGGTGATATATCTCATGATAACACACACACCCTGGAGTGTATTATTGCTATTATTAAATGGGTCTAGGAGTGTGTTATTGTTGGTAAATAAAGAAGACTTTAAACCTTATTTTAATAATTTTTATTTGTGTCACCTTCCACTGAGAGAAGTAGTTCCACAGTAACTAAAAATGGTGAGATTAACAATTAAACATTTGATTTTAAACCGTTTTGTAAAATATTTTCTTTTTCGGGGCTTCGCTAATAGTTTCTTGTTTAGTCTTTGTAGATATTGAACTGGATCATTGCTTCAACGTGTATGTTTGGGTTTTGTCCAGTAGATGGAGCTGCTGCTGCTGTTGTGATGTTTTGTTTAGCAGAATGCAGTTCAGGTACCGTGTTACAAACGGGACTGCGCTGCACAGAGCGGTACAAACTGTGCAATTAAAATCTCCGGTAGTACTACAGACAGGCCACCGATAGTCATCTCTGATTAACCCAACATGAATATAAATACAAACCCAGTCTGTTTCAAAGAGCACTCAGAGTGACGACGCCAGAGAGTCTGATAGCAGGTTTAATAATATGAATGTGTCTGATCGAGTCTTGCATCAAACTCGCCGTCCTCTGTATAATATAAACACATTACACCCCCCGTACTACACACGGGGTTTTCAGCGGGTGTAGTGAATTCAGTTCCAATAACTCAGCGCTCTCTTTCTCTCTGTATATGTATCTAGTCCTTCTGTTTTACCTTGTCATTTTCTCCAAGCAGCTCAAAGAATGGAACTTCTGGTTCGGGCTGGTGCGCGGATCTAAAGATTCCCCGCATCGGGTGTACCGGTTTGTTACGGAACGTGTTTCGTAAAATGAGTTTATCCAGTAACAGACTATATAAACCACAGTGAAAACAAACATGAAGAGAACGATATGTTGTTAAGTAGTGGTTTGTTGAACCAATTCCTCGAGTAAAATATAAGACTCATTTGTACACACAGTGTTAAAACTGAAAAACTAAACTAATCCCTTACTTTGAGCTCTCACCAGGGATCACTTCCAGTAAAAGACGTATAAACTGCAGTGAACAAAATGAATACAAACTTGCATTCATAACAAAAAACAAACATATTCAGCCCATATAAATCTACACACTTTTTGTGATGCTAGAACAAGGTATATATATAAGGAGTGTTGATAATTTCACCCTAAACTTGCATACTGAAAGCAGCATGTCAAAGCAAGAAGGAATCTAATAAGTAGATTATGCCTGTGTGATCACAACACAGAGGCAGGCAGACCTATGACATCACACATGGGACTACAAAAACTGGCAAGGGATTCTGGGACTTGTAGTTTGTTTGCAGTATTACTGTTTTGCTGTTCTGAACTGTTCTGAACAATAGAGGCTGCATTAGCCACTGTATTTGATTTTCTTTATCTAACGGAAGTAATACAAACTACACTAAGCAAAAATGTAAGAGATATATTTATACCTAATATACATTTTTGTGTACACGATCACCCACAGTACTGTATAATAAAGTTTGTTTCTAGAATTCTGTTCTTTGCATGTGTGTGTTTTATAATATGCATACCTGTCAGCACTGAGCTTTCAAAGTAAGGGAGACTGCATGGGGCAGAACTCTGAAACAGGCCTTCACGGGCATGGTCACCATATGACTTCATGCACACTAGAACACACTGGGATAGTTTAGGCTCTTCAACTCACACCCCAATACATTGTGGGAAGTGTAGTCCTGCTGTGAACAGTGCCCAAGAGGTGTAGAATGTACCAGAATGCATTGCAATTGGAAAAGCCTGAATTGTCCCAATGAATGAGGAGTCACATGGTAACCAGAATGCATGCCTGCCACAGGCTTCCCATGGGCCCTAAAGTATGACCAATACAGACAGGAAGGAACTGCACTGCTGGAAATAGTGATTTTAGAACATGAAATGTTAGCAAAGAAGTTTTTCAAAACCAATTATTTAGGAGCCAAACTGGAATTTTGATTATTAAAAAAAGGAATGTATTCTTATTTTAGTTTATTTAGGTATGTGTAATTATTAGGGTTTATGGATTGGTATGTGTTCCTTTTCTATGCACTGCACCCTTAAGTGGTAGTTTTCTTAATAGCTAATGAATTATAGAATTCAGTGTAGAAAGTAAATAAAAATAAAGAACACAGATGACACAGTGAGGAGGAGGAGCAGCAAATACAGTTCAACTGAAGACAATTAGTTTCTGCTTTTGAAAGGAGTTCCTGCTATAGAACATATTGCTGTATTGGAAGGATTTTCCACTTGTTTTATTATTGGATGTAAGTTAATAAAAGCTTATTGTATTCTGAAGATTGGGAAGTTTACACACCTGGAATTATTCTAGAAGTTAAGAGCTGGAAGTGATGTGAAGCACAGTGACTAGATGAGTCGTAATGTAGAGGATATCTAGCTTACAAAAACTAACAAGTGGGAAAATCATTTATGAAGCCACCACAATGTAAATTTAAAGAGACAAGAGAATCTGGCAGGGAGAAGAGCCCAACATAAGGGAAAGTGGACAGGCCTGCCTTTGGTGGTTAACTTTGCACCAGCTTTTGTTTTCAAATGAAGTTATGTTGAAATGTTTTAAACTGACACCCCCCCTCATGCATTACTATTTCTACACACGAGGCTTCAAAATAATTAACAGTTAAACATATATTCATAAATGACTGAAGCAGGGCTCTAGTTTATTTCTTGTTGAAGCCTGGTTCATGACAATACCTAATTGTATACTGAAATAGAATTTATATATGAAAATTGTTACCTAATTCATAATTAATAAAAAGGGACAAATGAGGGGGGTGTTGTCTTCCTTAAATTTTATCTTCATGCTAAATAACTGAAGGTATAGTAATTGCCCTGTTACAGTTCAATATAAAAATAGGGTTACAGCTCAATGGAGGAGGAAAGTCTTTGCCCCCAGGTTCACACAGTGAATTAGTGAAGGGTCCTTGAATAACACACCATACTGGAGAATGGTCTGATCAGGGCAAATCAAAGCATTAAATACAGCAAGGAGGAGAAAATCCCATGGACATGGACATTCTGACATATCAAGTGTGGAATTAGTCAAGCACAAAAAAATAAGCTTTTACAAGTAAGATTTTTATTTATCAATACACACTTTTTGGCAGTTTCCAGAAAGATACAACTCCAGCTACAAAGACAACCACTGAACACACACCATTGCAGCTCCAAGAAGGGACCACACATTGACTTGTGCTGCAAGAGAAGAAAGAATAGTTAAGTGGAATAAAAAGACAGTTAATTTTTACTTTAACTGCAATTGTGTTCACATCATGCATATTACCGCTTCTAGGCATAAAGTGAAGGGATCCATCTCTCTTCAGCTCAATTGGGCCAGAAGACACAAATGCCTTTACTGCACCACCATCCATCCCTTCAGCACTGCGACCTACAGGAGGAATTAGGAGGAGTCCATCAAAACACATGGACAAAAATGCATGCAAAATGTCCCCCCCTCCCCCCAACAGACAGAGCTCTTACCAAGCCTCTGTTTCCCTGGAATGCACCATCTGCTACAGAGGCTGTCTGATGGCCGGTTTGAATCACATATCACAACACTGCAGTGGAAGTAAATCTGAAAGACAGTACACCTTGTCAAGTAAAACTAGCATCAATAGATCAGGCAGGACCATCATCCAATGAGGATTACTGAATTGAAAATCCTCTTTACACAAATATATTGCATCATAGTAAGTGTTTCTTGCAGAAGTGCAGTTACATGTTATCATTCCAACTCACTAAAGAATTGAGCACAGTGATTTGCTGCTTGCAAAGCAAGATCCCCATCCCAACACTCCACTTTACCTGTCCTTTCAGTGCATCCCGGCCGCTTGTGAAGGAAAACATTTTCACTTCAAACCTCTTCAGATGGGAAGGGAACAGCACTCTTGCATTGCTGGAGACTGGGTGAAAGATGGTCAAGTACTCATCTGCAGAGTTCTCACAGCTAGGAAGAGAAAGTAGGTCAGGAGCACATCAGCCACAACTCCAATTCCTAGGTTTTGTAGCAGCAATATCATATTCCAGCATCTTACCTGTCCACAACAACATCCCACTTGGGAGAGCTATTCCTGTCAGCAGAATAGGTTGCCCAGCAGTTCTCCAAAAACAATTCAGCCTGTGGATCCCTGCTGTACAGGAGCTCTACCTCAAAATACAAGGGTCTTCGCAAGTACTTCACAACAGGGTAATCCCGAGCTCCATAGAAGTCGTTGTAGGTTGAATCTGCAGAGATGCAAGGGAGAATTTTATAGGCGGAAACACACTACTAGAGCATCTATATTATTTCAATTGCCAAATCATACCCAATGCAAGCCGCATGATGACCGCAAGGTCCCCCAAGCCAGGCTGGACTACATGTGCAGGATTATTCTGGTACAAGAACTGTATTACCTTGTTTGTTCCAGTTAATGATACCACAAGTCTGTCTACAGAAACTGCTAGACTAATTTGGTATTGTTTTAGTAACCTCTAGGAGGGCAACAGCAGTTATTTTGGATTTGTTGCAAATACACATTAATACAGCTGGTGACTCGAGCTACAATTGGTATTAACTCAAGTACTAGTTTAGTCCCATCCTACGTACTAACCACAGGATCATCATCAGTTAGTACACTCCTTCCAGTTCACTGCAATTGACCCAAAAGGTCTATAGGCAGCACATGCAATGCCATAACCAATAGTCATGTCATGTGTCACAGCACCTCTCAACTGGACAAGCAGTTCAATACAAAAAGGTGGCATCCTTCAGATGTCCACAATTCATGTAAGTATTTCAGCCGAGAGAAACACCAGTCACCATGGCTCCCCAGATTGATCCAGGGGTGTTGTGGCCAACTTGTCTAGGTTGAACCTCCTCAAAATATGGTTTTAAATGTGTCAATACTAACCCTTCTAGTTGTGCCACAGGAGTTGACATTGAAGTAGAAAAGCGCATTGATAGCATCAGACTGAAGAGGCCGGCAACTCGGATCCCTTAGAGTTAGTTGACTTGGAGACAAGCTGGGGACAGATTCCACTTTCACAGCAAGAGCTGCCATAGTGCCATTGGTGAAGCAATCTGAAACACAGCATTTGGATCCAGGTTAAGGAAACAGATTATAGCTTCAATACCACTTCATTCAGTCTTGTGCCATTCTAAAGAATGCTTGGTCTGCAGGAGAGTTACCAATCATCTTTGTAGGGAAACTGCAGGACAGGGAGAAGTCAGCCACCACAACCATGGTCCCAATATCCTTCAAGGTCAAGTCAAGACTGCTTCTGATGCCTGAAGAACTGATCACCTACAGAGACAATACATCAGGTCAGTAATGTGTTGAACCCAAAACAGCTAAACTCATTTTCAAGTTCCATCACTTACTTCATATGTGGCATCAACTGAATTGTATGGGACAGTCATCCAGAAATTGGTAGAGTTGGCATTATACTTGTACAGGGCAAGCAGATTTCCACCAAGCTCTCTTGAGCCCACAAAAGGAATCCAGTTGCGACCCATGTTGCCATATGTTACCATGGTATAGAATGCAGCACCATCACAGTAGCCAGTTACTGTAGGTGGAACTGCAAGAGGAAGAGCAGTTGTCAGGGCAATGGACTGGATTGGTTAGAAAAGGGTAGTTGTAGAACAAATAGTCAGGCACTTACTGATGTCTTTGAGAATGGCTTCGACTACAGCAGGATGAGTAAAGGGTGTATTCTCTGGCACTATATTCAGCAAGTAGGTCAGGGGCAGAATGTAGGTTCTGGTGTCTGGAGGAGTTGCCTGAAAGAAAAGCAAAGGTTTGTAGGATTAAACCCAAAGTCAGACAGCAAGCAACACGTCCACAGGAAGCAAGTGTTTTCAAAGGGCAATTGGATGGTTAAACAGGTGGGATGTTACCTTTTGCTTCACATTGGGGTCCTCAAATGGCACCTGGAGGGTGTAGGTCTTGGATCCATTGGGAAAGACATGCTCCTGGACATTATAACCTTTTAGGTTGGCTTCTGGCACAGTTAACGTCTCTGGTCCAACTATAATTTTGACCAGCTCCACATCAGGCAGGAATGTCCCCAGGGTCACATTGAACACTCTGGCTTTAGGAACAGTATTTGAAATTAAAGCATGCAGTTAAAATGGATATGAAGTGGAACACTGCAACAAATCCCTTTGATTTACTGCATGTGGACAAGTTCTACATACTGTTTGTGACAACTGGTGGCCGAGGCATGAAAGGAGTGGTTATTGGATGAAGTACTGTGTACTTGGTCTTCTCAGGCCCATCTTGCCAGGTATGCTCCAGCATTGGTTCAATAGAGTAAGAGATCACATAGGTGTTGTCCAATACATGGCTCTGAAAGCACAGAAGCATCTTAGGAGGAAAGCTTTTAAAGGAGAAGGATTTAGAAGATGTTGAACTTCTACATACCTTGTAATATCCACCATCAGCTCCCACAGGAATTTTTACAGTGATTAGCTGGGGACCGACATCCAGTTTATAATCTCTATTATGAATCGTTGCAGGGTCAAGCTCGCGGCCATCAACTCCCATTTGAACATCAAGGGTAGTAATTTGTGGTGTCGGAACAAGAGGAGGCAGAACACGAGGAACACTCCATGTAATCATCTGTTATGTGAAGGCTATTCCATCTGATAGAAAGGAACACCATAGACTTGGTATAGAAAATTCACACTTCAGCCTAGAACAGTTCTTGAGCACTGTTGCCATCCATAAGCTTACTCACCAGTAGGACATGTAACTGCAGTGTCCACCATCATGACCATCCATCTTTGCTTATAAAAGGTGGTTGATCTTAGCACAGCCATTGGTACAGTTTGGATCTGTTGGAGGGGAGGGGGAACTTTTACTAAAACAAAAGCAAGACTGTAGTCTACCTTCATAGTCTGGATATACTGTACTAGAGAACAATGAAGCCTAGACTACTTACCACCTGAGGCTGGCTTTCTGTGGAATTGTATGCAGCTCTAACCAGAATTCGAGTTGGTGTTGTGTTTATGCCATAGCCGTTTGTCATGGCCTGAGCAACAGTCATAGTGGTCTTTCTATTTGCTGGGAGATGGAACACAATTTTCCAGATGCTGTTGTCAGCAGCAGTTGCCTAGCAGAAGAAAATCTCATTAGATTAGGAAGTTTGAACACAAAGCATCCCCAGTCTAAAGGATTTGTCATAACAGATGTCATGTTTAATAAACAGGAACTAAAACTGAAAAGGTGAAAGTTTAAGAACGTATCACTGAAACAGTTCTAGGTTCAGCGGGCATCTCTAATGGAACAGAGTAAATCCTCAAATGCAACTGCGTACGAAAACCTACGTGAAAGCATGTGGTCTGTATCCGATACAGGCAGAGTTTACAGCCATTCATTTGTACTAGACCTTAATATATCAGTGTACCAAACTTTAGGACAAAGCAATTTTACCAAAGCAATCACAGAATACATGCATGCAAAGCCAATGCCTTAATGTCACACAATTCCAATATGGCCACCCTCATGGGAGACAGGTTAAAGTTAAGGGGGCCGTTAGATTTTGCTTCCTCTAGATGGGACAGTAGAGTAGACCTCAATAGGCAAGACCAAGGGGACATGAATGAAGCAAATGCAAAGTCACATGATTCTACCTCAGGGTATGCAAGGGACCAATCAGGATCATCTTGAACAAAGTTGGGCTCAATAAGTGGCACCCCTCTTCTCACAGAAACCTAAAAGAGAATTCACATTAGTCATGAGTGAAGCACTTCTGTATTGACAATTAAAATACCCACACAACCCAACAAGTTATACTGAACAGCATTATCACATCCTGACAGCCCTTACCTCCATGTAGTTTCTTTCACACAGAATCTCCCTCTCTGCCCATGGAGAATAGCGGCATGTCATGCTCTGAACATAGGAGGAAGCTGAAGTCATAGCACTGTTTGAGAAGACACTGATTTGTACTGTCAGCTTGTAGGTCTCATCATTCTGGAAACAAAGGCTAAAGTTAGTCCCAGCATGTCACCATTAGAAACAAGTTTACAAGAAATAAAATGAGGACTCACTGTGTTCTGAGCAAAGCAGCTCAGCACAGAAGCAAGGAACTTGGCATTTCCCAAGAAGTCAACGGTTAAGCTATATCCACACTGTGCAGCCAGTCTTGGCGAGAGGGACACAAGCACCCCCTTATTGTCTATGGAAAGAAATTCAGTTGGCCTTTCAAGAAACTGTACACGTGATCAAGCAAGGTAGAGATATAACAAAGTGAACACCCCCACCACCCCATTCCATCTACTTATTGCAATTCTTTAAAAACTATTTATTAGTAGAATTATACGCTCATTCGGAACAGTAGGTTTAGAGTAAATGATTTTTATTTCTGCGCACTTGCAGTCAACAAATCTGACTAAGGTTGTAGCAGCACAGGTCTATTTAGTGTGATCAGCAACATGCTTTTAAAGCCAACGCAAGAGCTTTTCATATCCTGAATCTTACAAAAACAAAGCCTGGTTGCTGCCATACAGCGCAGGAGTGCTCTGTACTTAATTCACGTCATTACATTACGAGTTAACAGGCTTTGAACATCAAAATCTTTCCATTCAAGAAAAGATGATCACTCACCAATCACATTGATGCGAAAATACTTTCCAACAAAAGACTTCTCCAACATCATCATCATAACACTCCCTTGACATTCTGTCCTCACCGAGCCTGCAGAAGACAACGATACTTGAAAACACACAACCGGCAAATAAACAGGAAGCTGAAAGGACAGCTCTGCTGAAGAGACCGTTATCGTACCTAGAGGGGGGTTCTGCGTCCAAACTTCAGTGACGAACACTGCTAACAGCAATGTTATTCTGCATTGGAAACAAAAAACACGCAAGTGAGAAACACACAATAAAATGAACGTTTCTAAAGTAGAGAAAAGATCAACAATTACCCAAATCTAAGACAACACGGCATCATTAAATCCAAGGCAGCCCCGACCGTAAACTTCTTTCTCCGTTATAAAGAAACAATAATAAAAACAAAACCGTCAGTAGCTGAGTTTGGTGTTCCTTAGAGCGCAATGGGTTTATAAAGAGGTTCAGGTGCTAATGGGAGCTAATTAGCTGCAATTGATGCACGCATATCTTTCATATTAGTCCTCTAATTTTCAATCAGTACGTTAATTAAAATAAATAAATAAATAAATAAAACTTTTGAAATTATATTACAACCCATTTAGAAGATTGTACTTTGAATTTAAGTTTGGCAGAAGTACGTGCGGATCAAACTGCACTGTCACCTACAAGGACTGTCTGATTAAAGGCTCAGCTATGGAGGCGTGTAGTAAACAAACCCCAATGAATAATAAAAAGCAGGCCGCGCAAATGAAGAAACACATTTATATCATGCAGGAATCCAGGCAGATGTGTTGCCTGCGCCAGTTTGAGGGGACGAGAATGACAGCTCGAGTTCTGATGTGAACATCCACAAGTCAATTACACATTTTTACAATTTCACCAGACTGATAGTTAGGCTAAGCAGACATTAATGTAGACAATTTATTTGAGGCCACTTGATTTAAGAAACAGTGCAAAGCATCTCTTTCGCATGTCAGATTTGCCATGACAGGGGCAGTCCCGGGGAATAGAATGACCAAGTGGCAAATGGAAAGCACAGCGCTTAACCTGAAATACAACGCGCAGTATTGATTTAGAACAGACTAAACACAAATCGGATGGCGTGCTGGAAATTTGAATTGTAATCAATTTATTTAAGATCTGAAGTTCCCATTTCAATTATTGAGCTTAATTACATTCATTATTTTATGTATAATTAATTCAATTAGTGTGTTGAGCATTTTCAATTTGGCATATTATCTTCGAGTGTTGAGCTTTGTCTATTTGACAGCTGTTATTTCAATTCAAATGTTGAACTTTGTCGTTGATGTTTGACGCTCTGGCTTTTGCAGTTCACATTTTTGTTACATTCCACCTCTCATAGGTTTGAACACAAACGGGTTTATTTGTGAAATTGTCAGATTGTTTCTTGTGTATCCAGCGCTCATCTGAACTAACTGGTTCAGTGGTGTGTTCCCGTGAATAGACAGCACATGTCTGAGGGGGGGTGTTCTGTTCAGCTGTGCATTTCTGTGCGCCCCCCAGCCCGGCCAGCTCTCCCTCCCACCCGATCTGCAATCTTGGGAAGATCTTGGTAGCTTTGACCAATCATAGCCCGTGTCACTACCAAGAATTGACCAGGAGCGAGCCAATCAGATTTCGCAGATCTACCAAGAATGAAGTGACGGAATTATCCAATCAGATCTCGTAGAACTCCCAAGAATCCTGCGCGTTCTCAACGGCGGGAGATTATTGAATCGTGAAGACTTTTGGTTTATTTCGAAATACAATCATCTGAAGGGAAGAATTTTATTACACTATTATTTTAATTGTCACTAGTACTGTACGTATAGTCACCACAAATTTAAAAAATGCCAATAATAAGATATGTTCGTATTACAAATGTCAGCTGTAGAAATGCGCGGATAGTAAACTCTATGTTTTGTAATATTATCAATAAAAATACACGATTGTCATTTTTACAATAGGTGTCAGTTCTGAGTGTTAAAAAATGTAATATTTACGACAGCTAGAAACTTGTTTGAGGGACTGTTTTATCCAAAGCGCAATTATATTTAATACATTTCTCCGTTATAATGTTACTGTAATACTTGTATCCGGGACAACAGAAATCGTACCATGGTAAAATAAATAGTACCATATAGTACCGTGGTGTAGTGTTGCATTATACTGTAGATACCAGGATACTTCTTAGAAATAAAAAGGACAATCGTATTATCATGGTGGTACTGCATTATAGTACCAGAATAGTGCATTGTACATTGATAGTATAGGATACATTGTGTTTTTCTATCATTTATTTTTAATTATGTATCCATGAACGTTATAGTACTGTATTTAACTTTAGGCTTTTAAGTTTAATTTAGTTTTCATTGAAAAATTATCTTGTTTTGAAAGCAATACTTAAAAAACGTGAACATGGATACTCCATGCTTTTTAAAAAAGATAATCTCTCTTTTTCAACAGTAAATCCCTTTTCTCATTGTATAGTAGTGTTTATTTGTTTTCACCCAGTGAACCCCTTTCTGATTTCTTGTTGTTTTGTGTAGAAACCTTTTATTTGGCCATTGTGACTATTTTGTGTTTAGGCTATTTGTTTAATTGAAGTTTAACTGCAACCTTGCTATTCTGTCACAAATGCTCTTTTTTCAGGTTCAGATGGAACCCTTGTTTAGAAGAAAGGCTGATGGCAGCTCAACCTGACTGATACAAACTAATCCATAAGCTGGTATCACCCCAGAAGGGTCAACCATGTAAGTTCGAATTTGAATCAATGCTTATAAAAATAATGATCTTCACATTATAACTACTTTATAGGTCTCCCTTTCAGTGCTAATTTCATTATCTATTACAATGCATTTTTATAACTGATGGTGTGATTTGAACTTGAGTGCTATATAATGAATGTTTTAGTATACACATATCAAATACTGGCATTATTATATTTGTAGGAAAACAGTCAGTTGATATAAATGATATGTGGTCCAGTTACCATACCAGGTACCTATTGCTGTTGTTTTTCAGCTCTGATGACTGGTGCTGAACTGAGCAACCAAGAACTCCAGAAAAATTGTACCTTCTTATACTGGACCATGCAAATACACAGGTACAGTGAACTTGATAAAGGATTGTCAGTATTACCATTAAAAATGTAGGAATAAAGGTTCTAAATTATTATCGCAATTTTCTCTGAAATTCCACACAGGAGTTGGTAGCAGTGTTTGATTTTTATAATCTTTCATAAATAATTATTAGGTAGTTGCATTTCTTAATTACAAATACACAATTAATTAATATTACATTTGCAATCAAGGGATGATATAACGCGCAAGGATACTTGTCTTTCATAAGAGTTGAAATAAATTATAGCGCTTTGAGATTATATATGTTACTATCGGATTGTTTAGAAATGTACTTAATTATATTACAACTTTTCTAAAAAAGAATGTTATCTCGAGAAAGGAGGCTTGTCAAGCTGAAATAGCTCAGCTGGGAGAGCGTTAGACTGAAGATCTAAAGGTCCCTGGTTCGATCCCGGGTTTCGGCAAACAGCAAGAATTTTTTTGTTTTATATTATTTTGAACTAAAAAACAGAACACATTTTCTTCTTCAGTGTAATTGGAGGAAATAATAATGTAGCAGAGTGCCATTTTCTAATGTGATTAAGAAATGCAAAAAGCATCGTCCCTGGGTGGGCTTGAACCACCAACCTTTCAGTTAACAGCCGAACGCGCTAACCGATTGCGCCACAGAGACCATCCTGCTCAGCAGAAACTGAGACCACATCTAAGAAGAAAGCAACACTGGGCAGGAAAGTCTGTAATCACAATTACATGTATTCAAACCAATGCAAGCAAACCAAGCCATTTATATTTATTCCCAAATAAGACAAATTCTTTCATCGCTACAAAAAATATAAAAAATCTCCGCTTCTCGGAAGGCATACGATGGAGGGAGCACTGCAGTTTGTCAGTCTGGGGAATATTACAAATTAGGAGACTTTGCTTTAAAATACACATGTAGGGCAGGCGACTGTTTAAAATAATTGTCACAATTTTTAATTATCTCCATAATGCGTTGGGACTAAATACGCAGATACATTAAAACTATTTGGAGAATGCGGGCATCGATCCCGCTACTTCTCGCATGCTAAGCGAGCGCTCTACCATTTGAGCTAATTCCCCTCAAATCATGCCCGTGATTCTCATAGGCTACATCGCAGCTTGATATGAGCAATTCAAATTGTCTCGGCAATGTAGTCTGCCATTTGCAAATTCAAAAAATAAATTAATTAACTAAATAGCAGATATTTCAACTACAGGTATGTTTTCAATTTCTTCAAAAGGTAGTCTCAGCTCGTTGATTCAGTCGCTTTAAAATCCACCTCTGTCCCGATGCAGCAGCGCTGTGTGCTGTGGCTCGAGCTTGTTTGACGAGGCAGGCAATGCAAAAATGCCAAAACTTGCTTTTGTATCACACGACAAACTTAAGGTATGCTTTAACGGCTTGGCTGTCTCAAGTTAGTTTGTATTGTTAATGGAACACCTCGTTGTTGCCCAGTCATTGTATCATATGAATTAGAGCTTGCCAGTTGGGGCCGACGGTCTGCCAATAAAAGTTAAGTCTATATTTGAAAGGGTCATTTCTAGAGAACATAAGAACATTTTAAATAGGCCTTGACTAATATTTCACT
The DNA here is from genome assembly GCF_902713425.1 of Acipenser ruthenus. Classification (NCBI taxonomy): domain Eukaryota; kingdom Metazoa; phylum Chordata; class Actinopteri; order Acipenseriformes; family Acipenseridae; genus Acipenser; species Acipenser ruthenus. The sequence goes on from NC_081220.1 coordinate 1,109,913, forward strand.
GGTTGCCTACGAGGGCTTGAGAGGCGAAAATTGGGAGTGAGATATTAAGAATGATTTCTCCGGTTGCTTAGAAGGCTTGAGAGGGGTGAGACATTTGAGAGTTTAAGAGTGAGAGGAGTTTGAGAGGGATGGCGAGATTGAGGGCTGGAGTTTGGGAATGGTGCTTAGTAACATTGAGGTTAGATACTGATAGCAGGACAAGATAGGGGGACGAAGAGTTTTCCCTTCTCGTCGGGTCAGGCAGCATGCTCTGGCCGCTAGGTGATGTAGAGAGGGAGACACAAGAAGAGCAAAGGATTAGATATAAACACTTTCTGCTGGGTCAGGCAGCATCCTCCGACTGCTGGGTGGGGAACGGAGGAGGAACTGGTGCTGTATACCTGAGAGATCATTCCTGATGGAGGAAGGGGCCAGGTTAAGGGATAGCCTGAGGTCTGTCATAAAGGCAAGGAGGTGTTGAAGGTTATAGGAGGTGAGAGAGATACAAATCTGGGCACAGAATGTGGTGAAGAAAGACCAGGCAGTAGAATAAGAAGAGCAAGTGGAAGGGGCGAATGCAATGCTCCCTGAAGCTGCAGGCCGACTCGGGGAGGCTAAAGAGTGTGGAGTTTAATGAAACACCAGCTGATTGAAAGGAGGAACTTGCCGCGGGTTGGGGTCTGCTTCTGGGACCGGGCTGTGAAACTTGTGGACCATCACACAACCTCCACCATGTTTAACACTGGGCATGGTTAACTTTTTTTTTTTTTTTACTTCAATGTGTAGTATTCTGTAGTAAAATTACTACAGCTGGCCAGTATCTGGGTGCACGGAATGGTTCACAAGACCTCATGGTTGAAATGGCTTAACACTCCGAGTCTATTCATTGTATTTCCCTTGATGTCCTGGTAACTGTTGCCTTTTTTTTAAGTCGGTAAATCAGTGATGCTGTCATGGTAAATTCACAGGGTGCACTCTGTTCCTTCAGGAGTCCTGCAGAGGAAGTGCTTCACAAGAACAGTTAAACATAGTACTTCCATGGTCAGGTCATTGAATGGACAGAGCAGCCTTTTCTGAGGGTAGAGATTAAAGAGTGAAGGATGTCTATTGATATAGGGAGCCAGGAGGGAGCAGCAGGGAGGGGAGGCTCTTGAGGATCTCTCTGAGTGTCAGCAAACTGATGGGATGGATAGGAGTGTTGGAGAAGGGACGGAGATGAGGCGGCAGAAATACTGAATTCCAGAGATGTAGGCTTTAACGGTAGTGGGGGCTAAGTGAAGAGAATCCCTTGCATGGGCAATGGAGGCTACAATCCGCTGTTCATTAAATCGGAATGGGATGTATTTTGTTTTGAGTGCAGAAAGTTGTAAATGTTTTCCATCCAGTGGTAAATGAAGATTTGGTCGCTGGGGCTAAGGGTGTGGCCATGTAGTGATGAGCAGATTGCAGAAGACTGGAGAGTGTTGTGTTTAGTTGAACAGCAGACGTTGGTGTTGCAATTATTAACCTGGTCGAACAAAATAAGTCTTCAGTGTAATTTTAAACAAAGAGCGCTTTCCACGATTTAAGATGCTTTACAGACTGAATATTGGAATTGGCAGCCGAAACTGGGGGATAAAACTGCTTGTGATCAGTGGGCAGGTTGCATACTTTGCATACCGTATTTGGGAGAAAAAAAAAACGGATCATCTCAACTGCAGCAGCTGTAGCAGAGTGGCATAGCAGAGTGGCGCAGCGGAAGCGTGCTGGGCCCATAACCCAGAGGTCGATGGATCGAAACCATTCTCTGCTAGCTTGTTTTTCTTCTGTTGGCAAAGTAGATTTTCTAAAATTTTACATTTCAATTTAGTGTGTGTATTTCGTAAATGTTAATGTGTATAAACAGCAGGTACGCATCTTATCTGTCTCTACCCATAGAGGACGCATACATTTAAAAAAAAAAAAAAATCTGAACACAAGGTGTATTTATGTAATCTGATACGTTACATCTAGACTTAACTGTTACGGTTAACACAATTAGAGTAAGATATCATAACAATAGAGTTAAAAGAACATTCAAATAAGATGCCAGTTAAAAATGCACCAAAAATGACAAAGTAGCCTCAGATTAGGACAACGGCACTTAAAGGGTAAGAAACACATTTGCAGCAAAACCCTTGAAATGACCAGAGCCTTCCTCCTCCTGAATACTATGCAGGTGGGTGGGGACTGAAACCTCCCCCGGCTAGAGAGATTGGGGATTGGTTGTTTCTTTAAATTATTCATAGACAGGTGCACCCTGGGTATTACTTATCTTCTCTTTTTTACATTATACTTTAATTGAGTGGTTATTTCATTATGTGAATTTTGTGTTTGAAACACATTGGCAATTATTAACATTACTATGAACAAGTGTTATACTAGAAAGGACCCTGAATCAGAAACCATCACTGCAGTGATACATGCCGGGAGAAGGGAAGTTGTTTTCCCCTGTATTTGTTAAGACTATACTTTCAGGGATCATTTCTATAGTTTGTTTCTAGTGAAATGTGTTTCTAAAGTGTCTGGTCTCGCTAACCATGATGAGGAGTTACAGTGTTTTCTTCTGAGCGTGAAGCGGCTCTTGAGTGCTGCTTCACTCTAGCTGTTCTTGATCATTGATGATCGTTCTGCCCTCTTTTGAGGGTGGAGGAAGAAAACTTCCAGTCTGAGTGGTTTGTGACATTTTATAAATGGTAAATAAAATATAAAAAGGAGTTTTAAATTTGTTAGCATCGTGGTATATGATATGTATTATAAAAGAAAGTTTCATAAAGATAGAATATATTATCTAGTTTAAGTGTGTAGTGTTTGGAAAGCGGGTTATTAATATTAAATAACAGTGGATTCTTGTGTTTTAAGCGAAGCCTAGTGGAAGAGAAGTTCATTACATGCATTTGCAGTCCGAAACTGGAGCAGAATAATCTATGTTACACTCACATTTTGGTGCCTGTGTCGGTTTAGCTGGAAACAGTGTTTTTTCATTAGAAATGACTGTTAGTATAACAAGGAAACTGCAAGCAAGGACTAAAAACACCAGAATGAGTATGAGCTGGCTGAGGTTGAAGATGAAGGGCGTCCTTTGTTGAGGGTAAAGTGGATAAATGTCATTGTAGAATGTCATCTTTCAATGAGCTGAAAACAAACACGGAACAGTGCAAACAGTTATTCAGTACTTCTCGCTGACCAGAACACTAACGCTGTCTGCAAACGTCATTGTCTTTGTTAAAAATAAAGACAGGAAAATCAAATAATGGTTTTTAGCTGGTTGTTTTTTTTTCACAAGAATGTTTTCATATAGACTAGTCATTAAAATGTGCGTCCTTGAACAGCTTCTAATGTGTTCAAACTGTATACCACTTTATCTTTATCATATTTTAAAAAAGATTATATTTAATATTATTCTAGGCAAAATATGATAAACCATTGCGTTGTGGAAATCCCGTGGATTACATTATATATATATATACAGCTCTGGAAAAAATTAAGAGACCACTGCAAAATGATCAGTTTCTCTGGTTTTACTATTTATAGGTATGTGTTTGGGTAAAATGAACATTTTTGTTTTATTCTATAAACTACTGACAACATTTCTCCTAAATTCCAAATAAAAATATTGTCATTTAGAGCATTTATTTGCAGAAAATGACAACTGGTCATATATATATATATATATATATATATATATATATATATATATATATATATATATATAAATAAAAACTTACCTACCTTTTATCCAGTGATCTCGGTATATTGAGCAATTGGAATTTATTAAGATCTCTCCGGGGAGCAGTGATGTGCATGAAAAGAGGGTGAGTTTTGATCCTTTCTCTTTTTATAGCCCCCTCCAAGATATCATAAAGGATGATGTTATATTTACTTAGCTTGTCAGGAAATATCTGGGGAATTTTGGTGGCAAGATTTATGTAAATACTTTGTGCTCCCCCCAGTGTCTCTGTACCCGCTTCTTCAGGAAATCCACGATTCACTCTGAAGCAAGAACTCTGCTCAAAGTGTTCTTTGTCTTCTTCTCGGTGGGAGCTGAAGACTCGTCTCCATATAAATCCTATTGGTATGCATTGTGCTGTAGTGTCTGGTGCTGTTTTATCCTGTTGTCTTAAAGCAATACTGTATTCCTGAATAGATGAAGTATATGCTATTTTGTTTTTAGGATTTACTAAAAAAAAAATAGAAACACTCAAGAATTTTGACTCCATTAACCGACCAGCCGGAGCAACGCACTTAAAGGTATTTTATTTATAAATGCCGTTTGCTAATAATTTGCATTAAATGCAAAAGTAATGATAGGTATGTTTTCAAATAGGAATTACAATCTGATACTGGTATGCTATTTTTGGGCTGCAGGGCGACTGGGGGAGGCTGGAGAGTGTGGAGTTTAGTGGAACACCAGCTGATTGAAAGGAGGAACTTGCCGCGGGTTGAGGTCTGCTTCTGGGACCGGGCTGTGAAACTTGCGGACCATCACACAACCTCCACCATGTTTAACACTGGGCATGGTTCACTTTTTTTATACTGCAAGGTGTAGTATTCTGTAGTAAAAACTTGAGGATCTCTCTGAGTGTCAGCAAACTGATGGGATGGATAGGAGTGTTGGAGAAGGGACGGAGATGAGGCGGCAGAAATACTGAATTCCAGAGATGTAGGCTTTAACGGTAGTGGGGGCTAAGTGAAGAGAATCCCTTGCATGGGCGATGGAGGCTACAATCCGCTGTTCATTAAATCGGAATGGGATGTATTTTGTTTTGAGTGCAGAAAGTTGTAAATGTTTTCCATCCAGTGGTAAATGAAGATTTGGTCGCTGGAGCAGCTGGACCTGAACAAATATATGAAATCGACTGCTGAGTTGTTTCTAAAAAAGAAGGCAGAGAGATGAGATGCCGACCATCCTGTTAGTTAATACGGGATTGATCAGCGGTTTGCTACCATCATGTCTGTTTGGAATGGAAAAGATGAACTTTTAATCAGAGGTTTGGGTTTCACAACTCCAGTCAGTCATTCTCCTAATAGTGGAACTCCTTAATTCATAAATCAAACACATTACCAGTCTCGTACCATGTATTAAAGCTTGTAGTATCTGAGAGGATGAGCGGACATATGACTAAATTGTGATAGAAAGTTTGGAGTGTGTGAGATTCGCAGCGATAGCAAATCAGCTTAAATTATGTAGAGCTTGTGGTGTTATGCTGCCATCTAGAGGTTGTGATTGGAATTGAAACTATTGGCTTCAGTGAGGTAGGGTAGCATATATTTTGTTAATGCGATTAAAATCCTCGTCTATGTATAAAACATTTGCTTTATAACAGTTAGTGATGATATAAGTAAGTAAGTAAGTAAGTAAGTAAGTAAGTAAGTAAGTAATTAAGTATGGAAGAGGAGCCTGCAATATTTAGATGTCACAATTCGGCGAGTTGAAGCTCTCATGTTGCAAAAGCGCAGCAGCAGGAGCCAGAAGATTGCAGTCGTGAGGCACAGGCTCGCATTGCCTGTTAAAGCTGCCTGGTCGCCATGGCAACTTACCACTCCCATTCTGTTTGAATAGTCGCTACACACCCTTAAAAACCAGACGGAAGAGGAAGGAGGAGGAGGAGAATAAAAATTTCACCTTAGTTTGACGACTTATACCTCATTGTGTATAAGAGGTATGTACATTTTTTTCACATTTGAGGTAAGAAAGTTTCAGTCTTTTGATTCTGATACAGATGGTAATTCTAAGTGATTTAGTTTTGCCGCTGCAACATGGTAAAAACAGCTAAACTCTTTGAGCTGTATGGAGACTCTCGGTAATTTCAAACAAGTTTTTCTAACTTGTGCGAGGAACTACCGTTCCTCTCAATTGCAACAAAATTACTTATTGGTCATTGTCAAATAGCAATTGCTATTGTAAAATGCGTGCATCGTTTGTAGCTACAACGATATTGAAATAAATAATATTACCTTTTTGGGTTGACTTCAATCCGTTTCTTTTTTACCCTTGTCATAACATCTTTCATGGAGCAGCAGTTGGTATGTGCGTAAACCCAATCGGGCCTTGATACGAGAACCCTAGTGTGTGCTGAAATAAATAATGCGGTTTTCTACATTAACAAATGCAGCTTATCAGAATGCCGAGTGGTCTAAGGCGCCAGATTCAAGGACTCTGTCTTTCCAAAGAACTTTGTGTTCTGGTCTCTGAATGGAGGCGTGGGTTCAAATCCCACTTTTGACAGTTCAATTTTACGTATTGTTAAAAAGAATACATTTCTTTACTTTACTAGAAAAGATTGTTTTAAGGAAATCAACAGCTGATACCAAACTGTTGTCAGCACTCAATACCATTTTAATTTGCATTTTAAATCCAAATAAAATAGTGTTCCTAACACAGATTGCATTTTTGTTGTAAACAGACTACTTGTTAACCTCACTGAAAATATTTTGTGTCCAAACATGTTATTTAACTTGATTGTTTTAATATTCCAAATAACATATTACTTGAAAAACATCATCTACCACTGGATCGTGGTCTCAGGCTGGGATGTTTTAATATTCCACATAACATATTACTTTGAAAAACATAATATATTTTTTAATACAGTCCTATTTGAGTATTTAAAATATGGTTATATTCAAATGCCAGCAACGGTGTGTTAATTTAACGAAGCGCCTGACGCCGCTCGGAACGTTCGCATTTTTAAATCCTAACGGTCTCTGCTCAGCTGAGTGGAATGTTCACGAGCCGGTTGCCTAGCAGCGTCTCCCCCTCCTTCTCTGCCCCGCCCTCTCGCCCTCTCTCGTTGTTCCAGCTAGGAGTTCAAATTTAGCTTCGTTATATTAGCGCAATTCTTTACTAACTTTTACAAATTAGCTTATTAGGGGCTTCGTGTTTTTAAGATGGTTCAAGTGCAGTCCGGGAAGACTGACTGGAGCATCATTACAGTATACCGCACTGCGCTCAGCTTTGTGTGGCGGCTGATACACAAAATAATGAACGACTGTTCATTATTTTGTGGCATAGAAACATTTTCAAGATCGCAGTGGTGGTAATGTCACGGGTGTCGAATGTGTTGATTATTATTTTATTCAGTATTATCACTTATGATTTTTGAATTTTAATTGGATTGGTTTTCCTTTTTTGCATAGTTTGTTTATTTGAATTATTGTTTAATTTTTGAGCGTTAGATGCATTTTAATGTGTATTTGTTCACTTAACCATACGTCATCCACTCTCTGGTCCAGACCTCCTCTTAGGGCTCCTGTCCAGACGCCTGTTTGGACAGCCCTCTCCATAGGGTGCTGCGCTTCAGCTGAAGGCCTCAGGAGAGATCCTGATATCCTGACATAAACCACAAACGCAAAGGTTCTTGTCAGTACCTCTTTTCAAATGTCTTCAATCACCAAGTTCCGCAGTCCTCCCAGAGTGAGTCCACGAAAAAAAAATAACAAAACGAAACTGACACTGTCCGTGCACAAAAAAACCCCCAACCACTCGCTGTCTATTCTCGTCCTCTTTATTTTCGTTTACTTCCCTCGGCTTCTCTCTCTTTCCTATTCCGGTATCTCCTCGTTCCATGCTCCCAGTCTCTTAGTTCCTCACCCTTTTAATACCTCAAAGCCCTTTTAATTCCAGGTGTGTACAGGTACCTGCAATTGTTTGGGGCGGGACCTGAGGTCCGTGTGCACCGTGCTTGTGATAAACAAAACAAAAAAATACTTTAATTACGAACTCCGTTTCACCCGTGCACCAAACAAAATAGACAAATAATAATCAACACAGCAAAAAACACAGTGGAAACATTAGATGAGAAAAGCCCCTTTGTGCCAGTGTGCATTCAGAGGAGACGCGCTGAGAGAATCCGTCTTCTGTGTCACTCAGTACTGCTAGCTTTTCCCTATTGGTGATATATTGGTCAGCATAGCTGCTTTCCAAGTAATTGACCAGAGACGATTCCCAGCCAGTACAACTGTGTTTATGCCCACGTTTCAAATAATGAAATTTATAAAAGCAAATCGCATTGTTTTATGTTTTCTTTACTTTTAAAGCTGAGAATCAAACACTCTTCCGACAACTTCATAGCCCTGCTGGCTACGAACACGTATTGAGTCGGCTGTTTCCCATGACCCTGGTGATACCGAGTGTTTTCCTAGTATCAGCGTCGGCATTACCATGTGTTTGGCATGCTTGCTGTACACTCTAGGATTGCATAATAAGCTGGCATTACTCCAGGACTTCGTGGCGCAACGGTAGCGCGTCTGACTCCAGTTCAGAAGGTTGCGTGTTCAAATCACGTCGAGGTCAAAGCCGTCTTTGTTTCTATTCCACACTATTTCATTTTTTTTAACGTATTTGAATGTTTCCGGACATTTATTTATACAATTTAGCCTATACAACATATTGATTGTATAGCGATCAAACAGAGATTTATTGTATTGCGATTCATTTTTATGTTTCATTTGATACAGCACAATAAACTAAAGTGAATCCGAAATTACTGTTGACCAGTCTTCATTGACACAGTTAGGTAATAAAGTTATATTAACACTTCCTTGCATGAGATAGAGAACATAGCTATAGAAATACTAGTTTTGAAGAAATTTAAAGTACAGCAAGTAATGATTGGTACTTTTAAGCTTAACAGACCTTTGAGAATTAACAACGACTTTCAATGTACACGTTTTAGAGCTCAGCGTTTGTTGAGGCAGTTCAAGCGCTGCACTTTCAGGCAGCCAGTTCCAGTGTTTGCCTTTTGGACTTACTCTGGAAGGAATACAAAAAAAAAAAAAACATTTGTTGAGAACCGCATTTGGGAGAAAACAACAGTTTCGAAACGCATTTGTAAAGGCATCGGATTCTATAATGGTGTTGCCGAGCTGTTGAACGTTTCTCATTACAGGTTTACTGGATTGCCAAAAAGAATGCTACCTCGAAACACTTGCCTTGTCAAGCCGAAATAGCTCAGTTGGGAGAGCGTTAGACTGAAGATCTAAAGGTCCCTGGTTCGATCCCGGGTTTCGGCAAACAACAAGACAATATTTGTTTTGTATTATTTTGAACTACAAAAAAAGAGCACATTTATCCTTCAGCGTAATTGGATGAAATAACAGCGTATCAGAGTGCCATTTTCTAATGTGATTAAGAAATGCAAAAAGCATCGTCCTTGGGTGGGCTTGAACCACCAACCTTTCGGTTAACATCTGAACGCGCTAACCGATTGCGCCACAGAGACCAACCTGTTAAGCCGCCAAAGCATACGGCAGTGATTATCAAGGCGAGATGCTGCAGAACGTGATCGAGGGAGCAGAACACAGCAGAACCTGAGATCAAATCTAAGATGAAAGCAAGATGGGGCAGGAAAGTCTATGTAATCCTTTATGGCAGCACAGCATATGTCGTTTTGTTAGATAACACCCTGGGAGACAACAGAGCAGTGTGTGTAAATAGCTACAATGGAAACCATATACTTACGACTTAATTTTGATACAGAACTTCGGTCATGTGTAATCTGTTTTCATTATGATAATAAAGCTACAGTTCAGTGGATTATATTTGGAATCTTTGGTTCTGTCATTCAGTATATTCTCAAATAAGATGACAAATTAATAGCTCAGTTGGTTACAGTGAAAGTACCATGCACCAGTCAGCCCGGCTAGCTCAGTCGGTAGCGCATGAGACTCTTAATCTCAGGGTCGTGGGTTCGAGCCCCACGTTGGATGTCCTTTTTAAAAACAAATTGAAGATGTTTCTTCGAGACAACGGAGCAAAGTCTGATTATGTTCACATTGTATACAGTATTGCAACAAAATTACTTATTGGTCATTGTCAAATAGCAATTGCTATTGTGAAATGCATGCATCGTTTATAGCTATAACGATATTGAAATAAATAATCTAACTTTCTGGGTTGACTTCAATCCGATTCTTTTTTTTACAATTGTCTTAACATCATTCATGGAGCAACAGTTGGTATGTGCGTAAACCCAATCGGGCCTTGATACGAGAACCCTAGTGTGTGCTGAAATAAATAATGCGGTTTTCTACATTAACAAACGTAGCTTGTGAAAATGCCGAGCGGTCTAAGGCGCCAGACTCAAGGACTCTGTCGTTCCAAAGAATTGTGTATTCTGGTCTCTGAATGGAGACGTGGGTTCAAATCTCACCTCTGACAGGTTAATTGTACGTATTTTTAAAAAGAATAAATTTCTTTACTTTACTATAAAATATTGTTTTAAGGAAATCAACAGCTGATACCAATCTCTTTTCAGCACAATACCATTTTAATTTCCATTTTATATCAGACTAAAATAGTGTTCCTAACACAGCTTGCATTTTTGTTGTAAACAGACTACTTGTTAAAGTCACTGAAAAATATTTTGTCTAAACATGTGTTATTTAACTTGATTGTTTTAATATTCCAAATAACATATTACTTTGAAAAACATCGTCTACCACTGGATCGTGGTCTCAGACTGGGATGCGGACCATTGAGAACAGTATAAACCATCTATTTCTGGAAGTAGCTTACATGAGAAATGCCCTCGTTTAACATGCTAGGATGATCCCTACCGTATGCTGTGGTGGTTTAACAGGTTGGTCTCTGTGGCGCAATCGGTTAGCGCGTTCGGCTGTTAACCGGAAGGTTGGTGATTCAAGCCCACCCAGGGATGGTGCTGTCTGTATTTCTTAATCACATTAGAAAATGGCATTCTGATAAGTTGTTATTTCTTCCATTTACACTGAAGAAAAAAATATGCGTTGTTTGTTAGTTCAAAATGAAAACAGTTTTGCTGTTTGCCAAAACCCGGGATTGAACCAGGGACCTTTAGATCTTCAGTTTAACGCGGTGCCAACTGCGCTATTTCGACTTGACAAAGCTAGTGTTTCGAGATAGCATTCTTTTTGTCGATCGCCTTTTTGTCAGTCCAGTAAACCTGTGTATTATGAGAAACGTTCAACAGCTCGGCAACACCATAATAGAATCCTGACAAGCTGCGTTTGTTACAGTAGAAAACCGCATTATTTATTTCAGCACAGTCTAGGGTTGTCTATTGTATCAAGGCCCAATTGGGTTTATTACGCACATACCAACTGTTGCTCCATGAAAGATGTAATGACAATTGTAAAAAAAGAGACGGATTGAGCCAACCCAAAAAAGTAACATTATTTATTTCAATATCGTTATAGGTGTAAATGATGCACTCATTTTACAATAGCAATTGCTATATGACAGTGACCAATAACTAATTTTGTTGCATTCCTGTATACAATGTGAACAGAATCAGACATTGATCAGTTGCCTCGAAGAAACTTCTACAATTTGTGTTTAAAAATGATGCCTAACGTGGGGCTCGAACCAACTACCCTGAGCTTGAGTGTTTCACGCACTACTGACTGAGCTAGCCAGGCTGACTGATGGCAAATTCTTTCACTCTGACCAACTGAGCTATTAATTTGTCGTCTCAGAATACTGAAAACAGATTCCAAATATAATCCACTGAACGTCACCAGAAACAGCTTTGATGACACAAAGTCGTATGACACGAACCCTAAGAATGTTATTCCAGATTCATTGTCGCTTAGAAACAACTGCAGCCTCCCTGCCTCAATACAAATACCAATACAAAAATCGAATGACATGTATTTAGTCTACAGGAACCAGGGACCGAGGCAGATAGGTAAGTTCCTGCTTCAAGTAATTTTTAAATTAACTCCATTCAGTTCCATTATAAGGTGGTGTTTGAATTAGCTGAGTTAGTGTGTGATTAGTACCAGGTGAGTGGTTAAATTGATTAGAAGTTGATTTGCTATTTGATTGGTTTCCACACAGTTTAGTTGGTTCTTTTGCCACGCAGTTGTTATATATATATATATATATATATATATATATATATATATATATATATATATATATATATACTACCGGTCAAAAGTTTTAGAACACCTCAATTTTTCCAGTTTTTATTGAAATTTACGCAGTTTAATGTCTCAATGTACTCTGAAATTAAAGCATAGAACAAATAAGCAATTGGAATTAACAAAGAAATCATGGAATCGTTTTGTTTAACAAAATTTAATCTAAATTTTTGACTCATCAAAGTAGCCACCTTTTGCAGATATAATAGCCGAACACACTCGTGGCATTCTTTCTACAATGGAAATCAAATATTGTTCGGAAAGTTCTTCCCAACACTGTTGCAGAAGTTCCCACAAATGTGTTGCACTTGTAGGTTGCTTTGCTTTCACCCTTCTGTCCAGTTCATCTCAAACCAGCTCGATGGGGTTTAAGTCTGGAGACTGTGCTGGCCATTCCATGATTTGAGGCCTACCGTCTTGTTCTTTTCTTCTAAGGTAGTTCTGATATAGCCTGGAGGTATGTTTTGGGTCATTATCTTGCTGTAGGATGAACCCCTGACCAACTAGGCGTATACCAGAGGGTATTGCATGGCGCTGCAAAATGCTGTGGTAGCAGTTTTGGTTCAGGGTGCCACTCACTCTGTGCAAGTCGCCGACTCTGGATCCAGCACAAGAGCCCCAGACCATCACACTTCCTCCTCCATGTTTGACAGTTGGTGTCACACACCGCTGAACCATCCTTTCGCCTACTCGACGGCGTACAAAAACCCTGCGTGATGAACCAAAGATTTCAAATTTTGATTCATCGGTCCATAAGACCTTCTTCCAGTCTTCAGTATTATTATTATTATTTATTTCTTAGCAGACGCCCTTATCCAGGGCGACTTACAATTGTTACAAGATATCACATTATACATTATTTCATATTATACAGATATCACATTATTTTACATACAATTACCCATTTATACAGTTGGGTTTTTACTGGAGCAATCTAGGTAAAGTACCTTGCTCAAGGGTACAACAGCAGTGTCCCCCACTGGGGATTGAACCCACAACCCTCCGGTCAAGAGTCCAGAGCCCTAACCACTACTCCACACTGCTGCCCGGTAGTCCAGTGGCGGTGCTTCATGGCCCAGGCAAGCCTCTTTTTCTTATTTTGCCATCTTAGCAATGGCTTTCTTACTGCCACTCGACCTATCAAGCTGTGCTTGAAGCTGTTGTCCTGTGAGCCGCCTATCACGCAAGCTGTTGACTCTCAGAAACTTGTCTTCTGATTCTGTTGTGGCTTTGGGTCTGCCAGACCTCTTCCTGTCAGAGTTTCCTCCAGTTTCCAAGTGCCTTTTGATGGTGTAGGAAACTGTACTCACTGACACCTTGGCTTTCTTTGCAATTTCTCTAAAGGAAAGACCTACAATTTTAAGGGTTATAATGGTCTGTCTGTCTTCCTTTGTTAATTGCCTTTTTCTCGCCATTATGAGAGCAGTATACTACTTCCTGCAGTACAATACTGTCCAAATAATGCTTAAGAGGGTGTAGTAACACAGTCTGTTCCAACACTGCTTTTATACAGACAGAGGGTTTGTAAGTAATCAACAAAAGTTGGGACACCTGTGGGAATTGTTAGCATCAACTTTCAAGGCTTAATTTACTTCCATTGCTGCAGAACAGCTGTAAGTTGTTAACACATTACTTGTTCCCTGAAAAAGGCCTTTTTGTATAACTCTGAAATGTACATTATTTTTCAGTTTTTGGTAACCTAAACTTTTTTTTTTAACCTCTGGCAGTTTACCGCATACCTTTGTACCATTTCAGGTTATTCAGTGGACTTGAACTGCTTAAATTTCAATAAAAACTGGAAAAATGGGGGTGTTCTAAAACATTTGACCGGTAGTGTTATATATATATATATATATATATATATATATATATATATATTAGGCAGCCTATTTCCACGCCAGCAAGAAGTGCCAGCAAACAGAAGAGCCTCAACAAAAGAGCTGGGAGTCTAGCTGTGGGAGTCTAGCTGTGGGAGTCTAGCTGTGGGAATGCAGCGAGGGGAGGCCTGCGCTGAGATGCTGTTCGAATAGATCCGAACCTAACAGCGCTCTGGAAGAAGCCATCTACTAGTCAGGTCTGTACCCTCCACCCCACCGCTCCCACTGTGCCTATTTGTCTTACCTGTCCTGCTGTGACTGTCTCTCACATCCCTGTTCTGTCCTCTCGTCCTCGTCCTCTGCCCTCTCTCCGCCGCTGCTCCTCCAACCCCTCTAACCTCATCCCTCTGCCTCTCCCCCCCCTCCCGCACACTCTCTGGTGCACTCTGGAACTGTCACTCTTCTGCTAACAAAGCTGATTTCATCTCTGCCTTTGCCTCCCACCTCTCTCTCTCGATTTCCTTGCTCTCACTGAAAACTGGCTGTCCCCTGATAAGACTGTAATTCCTGCTGCCCTGTCCTCTCTCTACGTCCTGTCCCATACTGTCACTGGACAGGGAGGTGGGACTGGTCTTCTCCTCTCACCCTCCTTACTCTTTTCGGTCCCCTCCGACCTCTCCTCACTCTCTTTTAATACCTTTGAAATTCATACTGTCCAACTAACCTCTCCCTGTGAACTCCTGTTAATTGTACTGTACCGTCCCACTGAACCTCTCGCTCACTTTCTAGATGAACTTGACTATCTACTCTCCTCCGTCCTCTCTGTCTACCCCAACTGTCCTGTTAGGTGACTTCAGTATCCATCTCTCCAACCCCAGCCACTCTGCCGGATTCCTCCCTCTCCTTCACTCCTTCGACTTCTGTCTCTCTCCACCCCCCCTACCCACAAAGCTGGCTGTCAACTGGACCTCACCCTCTCTTTTTCTCTGTCTCTCCCCTCTCTCCCTGCTCCTCCTACCCCCACTGTCACCTCTTGTCGTAACCTCCGCTCTCTCTCTCCCTGTTTCCTTGCCTCCACTCTTCTCTCTCACCTCCCTCCTATCGACTCCTTCTCACAACTCTCCGTAGACTGCTACCTCCACCCTCTTCTCCTCCCTCCTCCCTCGACTCCCTCTGTCCCCTCAGCTTCCGACCTGCTCGCCCCTCCTCTCCCCAACCCTGGCTCTCCTCTGCGCTCCGCTCAGCAAGAATCACATCTGCTGAAAAGAAATGGAAGAGACCCAACTCCCTGCTGCCCTAGACCTTTACCGCACTCTCCTCTCCTCCTTCTCCTCTACTCTCTCCTCTGCTAAATGTACTTATTTCCAATCTGTAATCCAAGCCTCCACTAACAACCCAAGTAAACTATTCTCTAGCTTCTCCTCCCTCCTAAACCCTCCCCCCTCCTCCTCCCTCCTCTATCTCCTCTGATGACTTTGCCTCTTTCTTCTCTTCTAAAATCTCAGATATCCGCAAACTCTTTAACACAACTTCCTCCCCCGCACCCCCTCCTACTCCAACCCCTACACCAACTGCATCCCCTACTAACTCACCCTCCTTCTCCAGCTTCTCTCCCCTCTCAGACTCTGACCTCTCCTCCCTGCTCCAGGGTCACAAACCCACCACGTGTGCCCTGGACCCCCTCCCTACTCACCTCTTTCAAGCTGCTGCTCCTGCTCTACTTCCCTTCATCTCCTCCCTTCTCAACACATTATTATTTTATTATTATTATTTGTTTATTTAGCAGACACCTTTATCCAAGGCGACTTACACAGACTATGGTGTGTGAACTATGCATCAGCAGAGTCACTTACAGTTACGTCTCACTCGAAAGACGGAGCACAAGGAGGTTAAGTGACTTATTCAGGTTCACACAATGAGTCAGTGGCTGAGGTGGGAGTTGAACTGGGGACCTCCTAGTTACAAGCCCCTTTCTTTAACCACTGGACCACACAGCATCTTATCTCTCCTTTCTGGTCTCTTTCCCTCTGCCTTCAAACAAGCCTCTATCACTTCCCTCCTCAAAAAACCTTCCCTCAACCCCACCTCCCTCCAGAGCTACCGTCCTGTCTGCCTCCTACCCTTCCTCTCCAAAACCCTCTAGCAGACTGTACACCGCCAGCTCTCTACTTTCATGTCCAAACACTCTCTGTTCGACCCTCTCCAATATGGCTTCCGCTCTGCTCACTCCACTAAAACCACCCTCCTGTCTGTCACCAACTCACTAAAGTCTGCCCGAGCTGCCTCTCTCTCCTCTGTCCTAATTCTCCTCGACCTCTCTGCTGCCTTTGACACTGTTGATCACTCTATTCTACTATCCTCTCTCGCTAACCTGGGGATCTCTGGCACTGTTCTGGCCTGGTTCTCCTCCTACCTCTCCAACCGCACTTACCAGGTAACCTGACGTGGCGCAACCTCCACACCTCGCCCTCTCTGAACAGGAGTCCCCCAAGGGTCAGTCGGGTCCTCTCCTGTTCTCTCTCTACACCCGCTCCCTGGGTCCCCTCATTGCATCCTATGGTTTCTCATACCATTGCTATGCTGATGATGCTCAGATTTTCCTCTCCTCCCCACCTCCGACTCCACCATCCCCTCCTGTATCTCTTCCTGTCTGTCTGTTATCTCCTCCTGGATGCACCTGCATCACCTCAAACTCAACCTGTCTAAATCTGACCTCCTGTACTTTCCCAACTATCATTGGCTCATGATCACCGTTCGCATCCAGTTCAAGACTCTTGTACTAGCCTACAGATGCCTTGACCAGACTGCACCCAGCTACCTCCAGACCCTCATCTCTCCCTACACCCCCACTCGACCTCTCCGCTCCGCCTGCACTAGAAGACTGGCTCTACCTCCTCTACGATCCCCTGCCTCCAGAGCCCACTCCTTCTCCACCCTCGCCCTGCAGTGGTGGAATGACCTTCCTACAGATGTCAGGACTGCCCAGTCCCTGACCACATTCCGGTGCGTCCTTAAGACTCACCTCTTCAGACAGCACCTGTAGAACTCCTCTTTTTTTCGCCTGGGACACTATCACCCTTCCTTAAATGCACTTTACTTGCTCTTATCTGCCCCCTATTTTACTGCATTTAATCCTGTATTTCAGAGTACTGTAATCTGCCAAGTGTTTAATCTGTAGTATTTTGTATTTAATCAGATCCTGATGTAACTATCACTGACACTGTTATCTGCTGTATTATTGAATTGTATTTTGTCACAATTGTACTTGCTTGAACCAAAAGTATTATTACTTGTACTTTGATACTTGAAATGTATTTGCTTACGATTGTAAGTCGCCCTGGATAAGGGTGTCTGCTAATAAATGGTAATGTTGTCCGTATCCTCCTTTGTAAAAACTTGTGAAAAGTGATCATTTCATATATTTGCTATTTTTGTTTTCTTTGTCTATGATTTAGCCATTTGTATCTCTTAGACATTTAACCTCCTCTTTGAATGTTCTCTTGCTGTTATAATATTGGACAAACATTTTGGAATTGGTTTTAGCCCCCTTAGCAATGTGCATTTATATCTATCTCTCTTGGCCTTTCTAACTTCCTTTTTGACTTGTGTTTGCAGTTCCAAATAGGAGGAGTTGCAAACACTGTAGCAGCAGCAAAGGTCATTCAAAATGATCTAGACAGCATTCAGAACTGGGCAGACACATGGCAAATGACATTTAATAGAGAAAAGTGTAAGGTACTGCACACAGGCAATACATTTCTCCCCCCTTCCTTTCTATATTAGTTAATTGTTGGCTCTATTTTTTTTTTTTTTAACATCACTGAGTCCCTTGTCCCTGTGCAACCACAATGTAGAAACATATAGAGAATGTATGGGAATGGACAATAAACATCACTGCTGTTTCTCTTAAAGCGTGTTTATTTATTTATAATACTGGACCCGTCTTAATACTGTATTACATTCTAAATATGAATAGAGCTGAATTATTAATTGTAGATAATACTTAGAATACCAGATACATATTTAGCATTAAAAAGCAATACATGTGATTTATTTAACAGTCGTTCATTATTTTGTGTATCAGCCGCCACACAAAGCCGAGCGCAGTGCGGTATACTGTAATGATGCTCCAGTCAGTCTGTCCGGACTGCACCTGAACCATCTTAAAAACACGAAGCCCCTAATAAGCTAATTTGTAAAAGTTAGTAAAGAATTGCGCTAATATAACGAAGCTAAATTTGAACTCCTAGCTGGAGCAACGAGAGAGGGCGAGAGGGCGGGGCAGAGAAGGAGGGGGAGACGCTGCTAGGCAACCGGCTCGTGAACATTCCACTCAGCTGAGCAGAGACCGTTAGGATTTAAAAATGCGAACGTTCCGAGCGGCGTTAGGCGCTTCGTTAAATTAACACACCGTTGCTGGCATTTGAATGTAACCATATTTTAAATACTCAAATAGGACTGTATTAAAAAAATACTTCATTTCCAGACCGTTTTCCAACAAATAAAAGGAATTGCGTATTCATAATAAGTATATTTGTTATGATATTAAGACTAAACAAATGTGCTTCAGTTTGGTGTATAATTTATTTATTTATTAAATGTTGTAGTATTTCTTTTTTTAATATTGTATTGTTTTTACAAAATAACATCCATACATTATCAGTTCATCTGCTAGAGTAATCAAATCACAAATGTTACTCTTCAGTAATTCATACATAGACACGCTGTGGTAACTTCAAGAAGTTAAAATGTAAGGCTGGATTAAGGTTTAACCAAAGAAATAAGTAAATACATTAATAATGACATGAAACAAAAATACGTTTTGGTAGCTCATATGTATTTAAATTACAACATGGAACTGCTATTTAAATCTAAATTATATTTAAAACTGTTTGAGGGGCAGACTAGCATAGATGATTTCTAAAATCCATTAATGTGTTAAATGGTAACACCACATTAGCACTCCGAGAAATATAGAAATTGATCATTTGTAAAGAATTAGCTGTGAGATTATAATCAGAATTATGGATGCATGGATTTTTGATTAAAATACACCAACATGTACTTTTGTTTCATGTCATAATTTATTTATTAATTTCATTTTAACCCCTTGCTGGTGCCACGGCTTGTCTCTGTATCAATTCACTGATATTTGAGGTTTTGTTTAGTACACACTAGCAGGTGATCTGATAATCTTATTGATGTTATTTTGTGAAAACAATAACACGTTAATACTGTGCTACAAAAAATGACTCGCCGTGTTGTAACTTGTGCGGGTGATGTCATGGGTTGTCATGGCAGCGCCGATCATCACGGGAGGGGTTATCAGTGGTTGTCGGAGAAACGCTGGAGTTCCGCTGGCTTCCAAGGTATCCAACCCGAATATCTAAATCAATACAGTGACAACAAAGGAATGTGACATATAAACCTAATGACTACATTAATGAAGCAGTAATACACGACAGGGTGTGTGTGTTATCATGAGGTAATATCACCACGCCTTGGGTGCGTTGGGAGGCACTAGACGAAGTCGAGTTCTTCAACCGCCCAGGAAGTGGTGATATATCTCATGATAACACACAGACCCTGGAGTGTATTATTGATATTATTAAATGGGTCTAGGAGTGTGGTGTTGTTGGTAAATAAAGAAGACTTTAAACTGTATTTTAATAATTTATATTTGTGTCACCATCCACTGAGAGAAGTAGTTCCACAGTATCTAAAAATGGTTAGATTAAAAATTAAACATTTGATTTTAAACAGTTTTGTATAAGATTTTCTTTTTCGGGGCTTCGCTAATAGTTTCTTGTTTAGGCTTTGTAGATATTGAACTGGATCATTGTTTCAACGTGCATGTCTAGGTTTTGTCCAGTAGATGGAGCTGCTGCTGCTGTTGTGGGAAAATCATTTATGAATCCACCACAACGTAAATTTAAAGAGACAAGAGAATCCGTCAGGGAGAAGGGCCCAACATAAGAGAAAGTGGACAGGCCTGGCTTTGGTGGTTAACTTTGGTTTAACTTTGCACCAGCTTTTGTTTTCAAATGAAGTTAGTTTAAAACATTTCAACACGACACCCCCCTCATGCATTACTATTTTTACACACGAGGCTTCAAAATAATTAACAGTTAAACATATATTCATAAATCAGTGAAGCAGTGCTCTAGTTTGTTTCTTGTTGAAGCCTGGTTCATGACAATACATAATTGTATACTGAAATAGAATTTATATATGAAAATTGTTACCTAATACATATTTAATAAAAGGGACAAATGAGGGGGGGTGCTGTCTTCCTTAAATTTTATCTTCATGCTAAATAACTGAAGGTATAGTAATTGCCCTGTTACTGTTCAATATAAAAATAGGGTTACAGCTCAATGGAGGAGGAAAGTCTTTGGCCCCAGGTTCACACAATGAATTAGTGAAGGGTCCTTGAATAACCCACCATACTGAGAATGGTCTGATCAGGCCAAAGGAAAACATTAAATGCAGCAAGGAGGAGAGAATCCCATTGACATGGCCATTCTGACACACACAAAGTGTAGAATTAGTCAATTACTTGCTGTACTTTAAATTTCTTCAAAACTAGTATTTGCAGAGCTATTTTCAATATCTCATGCAAGGAAGTGTTAATATGACTTTATTACCCAACTATGTCATTGAAGACTGGCCAACATTAATTTGGGAGTCACTTTAATTTATTGTGCAGTATCAAATGAAACATATAAATGAATCTCAATACAATAAATCTCTGTTTGATCGCTATACAATCGATATGTTGTGTAGGCTAAATTGTTTAAATAAATGCACGGAAACATTCAAATCCAAACACGTTAAAAAATGAAATAGTGTGGAATAGAAACAAAGAAGGCTTTGACCTCGAACTGATTTGAACACGCAACCTTCTGAGGTGGAGTCAGACGCGCTACCGTTGCGCCACGAAGTCCTGGCGTAGGGTGTGTTTGTTATGCAATGCTAGAGAGCACAGCAAGCATGCCAAACGTGGTAATGCCGACGATACAAGGAAAACAATCCATATTCGTAGCCTTTAAAAGTAAAGAAAACATAAAACAATGGGATTTGCTTTTATAAATGTCATTATTTGAAACGTGGGCATAAACACAGTTGTATTGGCTTGGAATCGTCTCTGGCCAATTACTTGGAAAGCAGCTATGCTGACCAATATATCACCAACGGGGGAAAGCTGGCAATACTGAGTGACACAGAAGACGGATTCTCTCAGCGTGTCTCCTCTGAATGCGCACTGGCACAAAGGGGCTTTGATCATCTAATGACGTGGCGGAATGCAATAATGTATTGGGTTAATTTACCAACAACAGAAAACATAAATAAAAGTGTAAGAAATTAAAATGGTATTGAGTGCTGACAAGAGTTTGGTATCAGCTGTTGATTTCCTTGAAACAATCTTTTATAGTAAAATGAACACAAGTATTCTTTTTAAAAGTAAGTAAAATTGCACTGTCAGAGGTGAGATTTGAACCCACACCTCCATTCGGAGACCAGAAGACACAATTCTTTGGCAAGACAAAGTCCTTGAGTGTGGTGCCTTAGACTACTCGGCCATCCTGACAAGCTGTGCTTGTTACAATAGAAAACTGTGTTATTTATTTCAGCACAGACCAGGGTTGTATCAAGGGCCGATTGGGTTTATTACGCACATATCAACTGTTGTCCATGAATGATGTAATGACAAGTGTAAAAAAGAAACGGATTGAAGCCAACCCAAAAAAGTAAGATTATTTATTTCAATTTCGTTATAGCTATAAACGATGCACGCATTTTACAATAGCAATTGCTATTTGACAATGACCAATAAGTAATTTTGTTGCAATACTGTATACAATATGAACAAAATCAGACATTGCTCCGTTGTCTCGAAGAAACATCTTCAATTTGTATTTAAAAAGGACGCCCAACGTGGGGCTCGAACCCACGACCTTGAGATTAAGAGTCTCACGCTCTACCAACTGAGCTAGCCAGGCTGACTGGTGCGTGTTTCTTTCACTGTAACCCACTGAGCTATTAATTTGTCATCTTATTTGAGAAATAGTGAATGACAGAACCAAAGATTCCAAATATAATCCACTGAACTGTAGCTTTATTATCATAATGAAAACAGATTACACATGACCACAGTTCTGTATCAAAATTAAGTCGTAAGTATATGGTTTCCATTGTAGCTATTTACACACACTGCTCTGTTGTCTCCCAGGGTGTTATCTAACAAAACGACATATGCTGTGCTGCCATAATTGATTACATAGACTTTCCTGCCCCGTGTTGCTTTCTTCTTAGATGTGATCTCAGGTTCTGCTGAGTTTTGCTCCCTCGATCACGTTCTGCAGCATCTCGCCTTGCTAATCACTCCCGTATGCTTTGGTGGTTTAACAGGTTGGTCTCTGTGGCGCAATCGGTTAGCGTGTTCGGCTGCTTACCGAAAGGTTGGTGGTTCAAGCCCACCCAGGGACGATGCATTTTGCATTTCTTAATCACATGAGAAAATGGCACTCTGATACGCTGTTATTTCTTCCAATTCCACTGAAGAAAAAAATATACTTTTTTTAGTTCAAAGTAATACAAAAGAAATATCGCCTCTTTGTTTGCCGAAACCCAGGATCAAACCAGGGACCTTTAGATCTTCAGTCTAACGCTCTCCCAACTGAGCTATTTCGGCTTGACAAGACTAGTGTTTCGAGATAGCATTCTTTTTGGCAATCACCTTTTTGTCAATCCAGTAAACCTGTGATGAGAAACGTTCAGCAGCTCGGAAACATCATAATATAATCCTGACAAGCTGCGTTTGTTACAATAGAAAACCGCATTATTTATTTCAGCACAGACTAGCCCTTTCACGCATAGAGGTCACTACAGTGGACAGCTATTTTTAAGTGATTATCTCCTATAGAAACTCTGTCTTGACATCACTGATGCATGGTATCCTCTTCAGTGGACGTCTACCGAAATTAAAACGCCTGCCATCTAGTGGCATTTGATAGGTACTACAAAAAACATAACGGTGACAGTAAAATGGCAGAGTAAAGTTCAGCAGCACCGAGCACCTCAAGGATTTCTGTGAAATCCTTTTTACACAAAAAGAGCAGAGCAGGTACAAAATATATTCAAAGAAAGTCATGTTTAGGGAATAACATGGTATATGTTTTGTTCTAATAGTCACTTTAATTTTTTCAGTTTATGTTAAACCATATGTCCACTTAAGTGGACGTCATGCACTATTAAGATTCATAATGCACATTAGGCCTATGTTCTTCTATAGGCCTATGCTAAATATTTTTTGTCCTATAAGACCTATATATTGCAGTGTGGTCCATAAATAGGATCATTTGAATCATTTTATCTTCTCTCAACTGTTTTTTAATTGAAAATGAATTTTCTGAATAATTATTATTCACAGCAGCTGTGTGGAAGTAGTCGCAGTTTTATTAGTAGTATTGTTATTTTCTTAGCCAGGCATCAAGAGCATCGAGCTCCAGGGTAGTAGAGGAGATTCCATCACAATCAAGTGATAGTGATGATGGGGAATGGCAGCCAGACACGCAGGGAGAGGAAGCAGGGAGCCCACGTAGCAGCAGTGAAATCTATAAAAACATAAACTTTTTATGTTTTTATAGGCCCTGAAGACTAATAAAAACCATTTGAAAAAAATCTTGTTTAAGGTTACCATAATTCATGCATGAGAGGGCTAGGGTTGTCTATTGTATCAAGGCCCAATTGGGTTTATTACGCACATACCAACTGTTGCTCCATGAAAGATGTAATGACAATTGTAAAAAAAGAAACGGATTGAAGCCAACCCAAAAAAGTAAGATTATTTATTTCAATATCGTTATAGCTATAAACGATGCATGCTTTTTACAATAGCAATTGCTATATGAGAATGACCAATAAGTAATTTTGTTGCAATACTGTATACAATGTGAACATAATCAGACATTGCTCCGTTGTCTCGAAGAAACATCTTCAATTTGTATTTAAAAAGGACGCCCAACGTGGGGCTCGAACCCACGACCCTGAGATTAAGAGTCTCATGCTCTACCGACTGAGCTAGCCGGGCTGACTGGTGCATGGTACTTTCACTGTAACCAACTGAGCTATTAATTTGTCGTCGTCTCAGAATACTGAACGACAGAACCAAAGATTCCAAATATAATCCACTGGACGTCACCAGAAACAGCTTTTTCAGTAACATTATAAAGGACAAATGTATTAAATATAATTGCGCTTTGGATAAAACAGTCCCTCAAACAAGTTTCTAGCTGTTGTAAATATTACATTTTTAACACTCAGAACTGACACCTATTGTAAAAAATGTCAATCGCGTATTTTTATTGATATTACAAAACATCGAGTTTACTATCTGCGCATTTCTACAGCGCTCTCTCTCTCCCTCTTGTGGTCACAGAGTGTAGTGCAGTCTGTGCTGCTGGGCTGTGGAATTGCAACAGAAATTCCTTCCCATGCTGGTGGAATGACATGCTGTAGCCTCTATGCTGACACACACTTATGTGAGTCTGCAGGAATAACTGGGGTGTGGGACAGACAGCTTACAGCAACTCTCAGAGAGGAGAGCAAGGGGAGAATCATTGTGTTTAAAATGCTGGCCTGCTAAAGGGACATTTTAACATTCTTTAATATTCACTGGCAGGGGGGGAAGTTGCAGATGTTGAGATATTAGAGTCAGTGTTTCCCAGCATGCGTCATTGTGAGCAGCTCCATCCTCCAGACACAGACCACACTGTAGTGTTTAGATGACTGGGTGTGAAGAGCATTGTATTAACAGGAGGCTGTCTGGTCCAGTGTTTAAAGAAAAGGGCTTGTACCCCGGTTCAAATCCCACTTCAGCCAGTAAATCATTATGTGACCCTGAGTAAGTCACTTAACCTCCTTGTGCTCCGTCTTTTGGGTGAGACTTAATTGTAAGTGACTCTGCAGCTGATGCATAGTTCACACACCCTAAGACGCCTTGGATAAAGAACTGGGCTGACTGGGGATGTAACTGCTGCCTATTTCAATTGTCTTATTACTATACTGTTATTACATTAATGACAGCAGTGGTGCTCTGGCTCCCTCTTGTGGTCAGTATTAATATCTGCACTGTGTCTATCAGAGGTCACATTAATGAGTGCACTTTATTCACTTGAACACAGAGCAGCTCCTGTGTTAGCTGTCACTGAATCTCTTTATTCCATGATTTGCTGTATTGAGCTGGAGGCTCAGAGAGTGTTTCCTCTTTCCTATCAGCTGTGTGTTTTGTGTTTAAATCTCAGAGCACTCTGGATATTTACTGACACCCTCCTCCCCTTTCCCAACTTGCTTTTTGCTCTTTCTTTTTGCATTAGGACTCTATAGAGTCCTTTTATGTAACTGTAACACCCGCTAGGCAGGGCTTACGCAGAATTGAAATACATAATCACATTTGGAGTCGGTCTACGCCAGATTAGTGTGTAAGACACTGGACAAATAAAACTGTTACAGGTTATTTTATTCTGAAAGCAAATCAAGGATGGGATCAGTAACACGGCCTCTTCCAATTAAAAAAGAATCTTTTATTTTATTGCAGATAAAAAGAAATGGAATGTTAGCAGCAGATTAATACACAGCAGTAAACGTTCAGCACCAGAAGCACACTAAAGTGCGCGGTGCAATAAATACCTGTGAAAAATGATTGATTTAACATTGCAATCATTACAAATAAATACAAATATAAACAACGACCGCTCTGAAAACAACACACAACACAAAACACAGCAGTGCGCGCAGGCAGGGGATGTGGGAGAGCTGCATGCATCATTTTCTGCTGCAGATCAATCTGTAACCCCATTCAACATCATCTCCTGCTTTACCAGACAAGGAGCAGACAAAAGCCTCACAAGACTTGACTAGCTCCTTGCTTACAGTATATCACTCTGTTACCCCAGTCTGCTCGTTGACTGACAATGTCCTGTATGGTTGACAATGAAGTCAGAATGGTTTGTTCCTCTTTCAATGCGATGCATTGGTTGTATCAGCCTGTGAAAGCATGCATTCCACACAGAGCTTCACACTGATAGTGCCAAGTCCTTGCACATACAGCAGCTTCCACAGCTAAACATCTGGCTGTGTTCCTGTCAAAGCTACACTTTATAGCTGGAAAACAAAACTGGTTAATTCACCATTGTGATATTTCAAACATTCTACATTTATTTAAAAACAGAGACCATAACTTCAAACAACAGACATGTTTCGACTCAAAAGAGCCGTCCTCAGTGTTTAAAAGAAACAAAGCAAACCCAGCCCTTAATATAGTTATTACCAATTAGTGAACATGATTCAGATGAATGAAATGCTTGAACTTTCAGCGTGAGGTTTAAATTTTGTAGCATTACTGATATACTTTATAAAAATAGCTTTTTATTCATATTTATTTCACTATATTTATTTCATTTCTAGTTTCAATTAGAAATATATTAAATTGCTTTGAAGATATGTAAAGAACTAAAAAAAATATTGTATATTAATTTTTAAATACGTTAATAACTTGTAACACAATAGAAATATGTTGGATTGTAATATGCTATGTATGTATGTATGTATGCATGTATATATTTATTTATTTCCTTTAAGACGAGTAAAGTACCTGATTTAGTTTATTTTCAGTTTGTATTTAAGTATCAGAAAATTAGCAATGTTCATCTTTATCTTTTCCTTACAGTAGATAAATCAAGAATTATCATTTCCTTTTCATTTGAAACTAAATTAGTAAATATAAATCCAATGACAGCCCTCCAGCCTCTGCAATGTATTAGAATACATGAATAATCAAGATATTTACCAGATTGATCTTGTCTTTTATTTTGAGCCCTTGTTATTGAGCTCAGTGTGTTTGTGTGCAGTTGAGCTCCTCCACAGGCCGTGTCCCATTTCATTGCCTTCACCCTCAGCACCTGCAGTAGGTCCCAGCTGCACCGGTGCAGTCTCTGTGCAGGCCTGTTGAGGGAGGTTTTTGTACGGGTGTGTATCACTGTGTGAACACCCAGCTACTGCTGGGGTAGTGTAAACTCTCACAGTAGTAATCTCCTGCATCTTCAGCCTGGACTCCACTGATGGTCAGAGTGAAGTCAGTCCCAGATCCACTGCCACTGAAACGAGTTGGGATCCCAGACTCAAGGGTACTTGCCCTATAGATCAGGAGTTTGGGAGCTTCTCCAGGTTTCTGTTGGTACCAGGCTAGGTGGTTGCCATTGCTATCGCTGTACACTGCGCTGCTGACTTTACAGCTCAGAGCAACTGTGTCTCCAGGGAGAACAGATTTCACTGCTGGAGTCTGAGTCACAGTATACTGTCCACTGGATTCTGAAAATAATAAATAATGTGGAAAATTGTAATAAACAAGTGAATTAAATTATAAAAAAACACATATAAAATGTCAAACCATTTTCAGTTTTTCCTGTTTAATTTCAACACTTATACTGAATATTAAGAAATGAACCACAAATAGATTTAATAAAAAGTGTTTTTCTAAATGATTCTTACCCTGAGTGCAGATGACAAGTGCCCAGATGAAGATGCTGATAAAAGTCATTGTTGTTGTGGATTCTGTTGCCATGAAGGGCAGCTCTCAATCATGAAGTGTTAAACTCACAGGGCTATAAACACTCCCAGAGCACTGAAGCATGTGCTGCCAATGCAAAGTGTCTTTTCTATGCAAATTGTCTTCCTTGGCACAGCAGCCACTTGTAGCCCAGCAGTGGTGTAAACACAGGCTTGGTGCTGTGTGTTCTGACAGAGCAAGATTAGCAGTTTAGCATGGCTGGGATGGGAAGGGTCAGACTGGCAGGAGAAACATGATGTGATTGGGATTGCTGTCAGTCTGGGGTTGTGTTGTAACAGCCTGTTTTATTACTGTGTCGTTACTTCATACAATGAGTGCTGTTCTGGCTTTCTCTTTGATAGTGTTCATAAGTACACCCTGTGCAGGATTGGGTCTGATGGCTTGAATGGAAATTGCTTAAGAATACAATGAAATACAATCTTATTCACTTGAGTTTGCTGAAGGGTATTTAAGAATGTTTTAATAGAAAAATATGATGTTCAGGGAACTGTTTTACATTATGGAAATCAGTGGTGCTGTGTGTTTTGTAAAGACCAAAATAACACAACCCTACAGATTGGGTTTGATCAAGTGCCTGCTTCCCTCTTGTGGTAAGTGTTAGTAACTGCAGTCTTTGCTGTCAGGATCAGTTTAATGAAGATGCAATCCCTTGATTTAAAATGTGTGCTCCACTTTCATCAGCCTCTCACAGTAAAAGTCATTGCAGGAGAAAGTGGAGTAATATATGGGACACGGGGCATGAAGGGACAGACTGTGTGAGCTGATAAAAACTCAATTAGCTGTCACTGTGGATCTCTGTTCCAAGCTGTCACTGTGTATCTCTTTTACAAGCTGTCACTGTGGATCTCTGTTACAAGCTGTCACTGTGTATCTCTGTTACAAGCTGTCACTGTGTATCTCTGTTCCAAGCTGTCACTGTGTATCTCTGTTCCAAGCTGTCACTATGTATCTCTGTTACAAGCTGTCACTGTGTATCTCTGTTACAAGCTGTCACTGTGTGTCTCTGTTCCAAGCTGTCACTGTGTATCTCTGTTTCAAGCTATCACTGTGTATCTCTGTTACAAGCTGTCACTGTGTATCTCTGTTCCAAGCTGTCACTATGTATCTCTGTTACAAACTGTCACTGTGTATCTCTGTTCCAAGCTGTCACTGTGTATCTCTGTTTCAAGCTATCACTGTGTATCTCTGTTACAAGCTGTCACTGTGTATCTCTGTTACAAGCTGTCACTGTGTATCTCTGTTACAAGCTGTCACTGTGTATCTCTGTTCCAAGCTGTCACTGTGTATCTCTGTTTCAAGCTATCACTGTGTATCTCTGTTACAAGCTGTCACTGTGTATCTCTGTTCCAAGCTGTCACTATGTATCTCTGTTACAAGCTGTCACTGTGTATCTCTGTTACAAGCTGTCACTGTGTATCTCTGTTCCAAGCTGTCACTGTGGATTTCTGTTTCAAGCTGTCTCTGTGTGTCTCTGTTACAAGCTGTCACTGTGTATCTCTGTTCCAAGCTGTCACTGTGTATCTATGTTACAAGCTGTCACTGTGTATCTATGTTACAAGCTGTCACTGTGTATCTCTGTTACAAGCTGTCACTGTGTATCTCTGTTCCAAGCTGTCACTGTGTATCTCTGTTCCAAGCTGTCTCTGTGTATCTCTGTTCCAAGCTGTCACTGTGGATCTCTGTCACACTTTGCCACACTTTCAGGTGGCTGCTCCCCTGCCTCCAGAGCCCGCTCCTTCTCCACCCTCGCCCTGCAGTGGTGGAATGACCTTCCTACAGATGTCAGGACTGCCCAGTCCCTGACCACATTCCGGCGCCTCCTTAAGACTCACCTCTTCAAACTGCACCTGTAGAACTCCTCTGTTTGTATCCTGGGACACTATCACCCTTCATTTAAATGTGCTTTATTTTGCTCTTATCTGCCCCCTATTTTACTGCATCTAATCCTGTACTTCAGAGTACTGTAATCTGCCAAGTGTTTAACCTGTAGTACTTTGTATTTAATCACATCCTGATGTAACTATCACTATTTAATCATATCCTGATGTAACTATCACTATTATCTGCTGTATTATTGAATTGTGGTTTGTCACACTTGTACTTTGCTTGAACAAAAGTTATTGTATTTCTTGCTCTTATTGTATTACTTGTATTGTAACACTTGAAATGTATTTGCTTACGATTGTAAGTCGCCCTGGATACGGGCGTCTGCTAAGAAATAAATAATAATAATAATAATAATAATAATAATCAAGGGGAAATGAATCCAAGTGTTGAGATAATAGAGTCAGTGTTTCCCAGCATGCATCACTATGAGCAGCTCCTTCCTCCAGACACAGACCACACTGTAGTGTTTAGATGACTGGGTGTGAGGAGCCTTGTGTTAACAATGGGAGAACTGGGCTGACTGGGGAGGTAACTGCTGCCTATTTCAATTGTCTTATTACTGTGTTATTACATTATGGACAGCAGTGGTGCTCTGGCTCCCTCTTGTGGTCAGTGTGAATGATGGCAGTGTGTGCAGCTTGGCAGGGCACTGATGCCTGTTTCCAGGCTATACAAACACAGAGAAAGATTCAATCAAACACTAAGATCACAGTTTAATAGAAGAGTGGATTAGTTCTATTTGTGTATGTGTTTTAAACTCTGCACTTGTGTTTCATTAAGTGTAATATTATGATATTTATAATACACATTTTTATTGCCTGTGTGTCGTACCTTACAATTTTCTCTATTAAATGTCATTTGCCATGTGTCTGTCCAGTTCTGAATGCTGTCTAGATCATTTTGAATGACCTTTGCTGCTGCAACAGTGTTTGCCACTCCTCCTATATTTGTGTTGTTTGCAAATTTAACAAGTTTGCTTACTATACTAGAATCTAAATCATTAATGGAGATTAGGAATAGCAGAGGACCTAATACTGATCCCTGTGGTACACCACTGGTTACCTCACTCCATTTTGAGGTGTCTCCTCTAATCAGTACTTTCTGTTTTCTACATGTTAACCACTCTCTAATCCACATGCATGCATTTCCTTGAATCCCTACTGTGTTCAGTTTGAGAATTAATCTTTTATGCAGGACTTTGTCAAAAGCTTTCTGGAAATCTAAATAAACCATGTCGTATGCTTTGCAATTATCCATTGTCGATGTTGCATTCTCAAAAAAATCAAGCAGGTTAGTTAGACACGATCTCCCTTTCCTAAAACCATGCTGACTGTCTCCCAGGATGCTGTTACCATATAGGTAATTTTCCATTTTGGATCCTATTATAGTTTCCGTAAGTTTACATATAATAGAAGTCAGGCTTATTGGTCTGTAGTTACCTGGTTCAGTTTTGTCTCCATTTTTGTGGATCGGTATTACGTTTGCTATTTTCCAGTCTGTTTGGTGCAACCCCTGTGTCAAGAGACTGTTGCATGATCTTGGTTAGTGATTTGTAAATAACTTCTTTCATTCCTTTGAATACTATTGGGAAGATCCAGCCCAGGGGATTTGCTTATTGTAAGAGCTCTTAGTCCCTTTAACACTTCTGCCTCTGTTATGCTAAAGTTATTTAAAACTGGATAGGAACAGGTCAACATGTGAGGAATGTTGTCCGTGTCCTCCTTTGTAAAAACTTGTGAAAAGCAATCATTTAATATATTTGCTATTTTTGATTTCTTCATCTATGATTTTGCCATTTGTATCTCTTAAACTTTTAACCTCCTCTTTGAATGTTCTCTTGCTGTTATAATATTGGAAAAACATTTTGGAATTGGTTTTAGCCCCCTTAGCAATGTTCATTTAAATCTATCTCTCTTGGCCATTCTAACTTCCTTTTTGACTTGTTTTTCCAGTTCCAAATAGGAGGAGTGGCAAACACTGTTGCAGCAGCAAAGGTCATTCAAAATGATCTAGACAGCATTCAGAACTGGGTAGACACATGGCAAATGACATTTAATAGAGAAAAGTGTAATGTACTGCACACAGGCAATACATTTCTCCCCCTTCCTTTCTATATTGGTTAATTGTAGGTTCATTTTTATTTTATTTTTTTTTAACACCACTGAGTCCCTTGTCCCTGTGCAACCACAATGTAGAAACATAGAGAATGTATGGGAATGGTCAATAAACATCACTGCTGTTTCTCTTAAAGCATGTTTATTTATTTAAAATACTAGACCCTGTCTTAATACTGTATTACATTCTGAATATGAATATAGCTGGATTATTAATTGTAGATAATACTTAGAATACCAGATACATATTTAGCAATAAAAAGCAATACATGTGATTTATTTAACAGTCGTTCATTATTTTGTGTATCAGCCGCCACACAAAGCTGAGCGCAGTGCGGTATACTGTAATGATGCTGCAGTCAGTCTGCCCGGACTGCACCTGAACCATCTTAAAAACACGAAGCGCCTAATAAGCTAATTTGTAAAAGTTAGTAAAGAATTGCGCTAATATAACGAAGATAAATTTGAACTCCTAGCTGGAGCAACGAGAGAGGACGAGAGGGCGGGGCAGAGAAGGAGGGGGAGACGCTGCTAGGCAACCGGCTCGTGAACATTCCACTCAGCTGAGCAGAGACCGTTAGAATTTAAAAATGCGAACGTTCCGAGCGGCTTTAGGCGCTTCGTTAAATTAACACACCATTGCTGGCATTTGAATATAACCATATTTTAAATACTCAAATAGGACTGTATTAAAAAAATATATTATGTTTTTCAAAGTAATATGTTATGTGGAATATTAAAACAATCAAATTAAATAACACATGTTTGGACACAAAATATTTTTCTTCCTCATAACGTATTAGAAAATGTAAACAGCAGTTGAAGAATGCCGAAGTCGATCATCCTAGCATGTTAAACGAGGGCATTTCTCCTGTAAGCTGCGTCGAGTAATAGATCGTTTATACTGTTCTCAATGGTTCGCATCCCAGCCTGAGACCACGATCCAGTGGCCGACGGAGATGTTTTTCAAAGTAATATGTTATTTGGAATATTAAAACAATCAAGTTAAATAACATGTTTGGACACAAAATATTTTTCAGTGACGTTAACAAGTAGTCTGTTTACAACAAAAATGCAATTTGTGTTAGGAACACTATTTTAGTCGGATTTAAAATGGAAATTAAAATGGTATTGAGTGCTGACAAGAGTTTGGTATCAGCTGTTGATTTTCTTAAAACAATCTTTAATAGTAAAATAAAGAAATTTATTCTTTTTAAAAATAAGTAAAATTGAACTGTTAGAAGTGGGATTTGAACCCACGCCTCTATTCAATAAGTAATTTTGTTGCAATACTGTATACAATGTGAACAGAATCAGACATTGCTCCGTTGTCTCGAAGAAACATATTCAATTTGTATTTAAAAAAGACGCCCAACGTGGGGCTCGAACCCACGACCCTGAGATTAAGAACCTCATCCTCTACCGACTGAGCTAGCCGGGCTGACTGGTGCTCATTTCTTTCACTGTAACCAACTGAGCTATTAATTTGTCATCTTATTTGAGAAAATAGTGAATGACAGAACCAAAGATTCCAAATATAATCCACTGAACTGTAGCTTTATTATCATAATGAAAACAGATTACACATGACCACAGTTCTGTATCAAAATTAAGACGTAAGTATATGGTTTCCATTGTAGCTATTTACACACACTGCTCTGTTGTCTCCCAGGGTGTTATCTAACAAAAAAGACACATGCTGTGCTGCCATAATTGATTACATAGACTTTCCTGCCCCGTCTTGCTTTCATCTTAGATGTGATCTCAGGTTCTGCTGAGTTCTGCTCCCTCGATCACGTTCTGCAGCATCTCGCCTTGCTAATCACTGCCGTATGCTTTGGCGGCTTAATAGGTTGGTCTCTGTGGCGCAATTGGTTAGCGCGTTCGGCTGTTAACCGAAAGGTTGGTGGTTCAAGCCCACCCAGGGACGATGCTTTTTGCCTTTCTTAATCACATTAGATAATGGCACTCTGATACGCTGTTATTTCATCCAATTACGCTGAAGAATAAATGTGCTCTATTTTTTTTAGTTCAAAATAATACAAAACAAATATCGTCTTGCTGGTTGCCGAAACCCGGGATCGAACCAGGGACCTTTAGATCTTCAGTCTAACGCTCTCCCAACTGAGCTATTTCGGCTTGACAAGACTGATGTTTCGAGATAGCATTCTTTTTGGTAATCCAGTAAACCTGTAATGAGAAACGTTCAACAGCTCGGCAACACCATAATAGAATCCGATGCCTTTACAAATGTGTTTCGAAACTGTTAAGTTTTCTCCCAAATGCGATTCTCAACAAATGTTTTTTTTTTTTTTTTGTATTCCTTCCAGAGTAAGTCCAAAAGGCAAACACTGGAACTGGCTGCCTGAAAGTGCAGCGCTTGAACTGCCTCAACAAACGCTTAGCTCTAAAACGTGTACATTGAAAGTCTATTAACATCTTTAACACAATCATCTGTATTCCAATCCACAGGGTGATCAATAAAGTGACTGCTGGCTTTGTTTAAATATTAACAAGATGTTTTCAGGATTCACGCGTATTCTGAGCAAGCACGATAGAATATGGTAGTGAAAGGACAAGCAAATAACAGGTTTATTGGCTCTGGTCTTGTATCATCACCCTGACTACTGTCCGTAAGAAAGTGGCATTAATAAAAACGTCATTATGCAAAGTTCCCAATGTGCAAATACGCAGCATATTTAAACTTCTTCACAATCTTAAACCTTCCCACATGAATTTAAAATACTTACTGACAGGTACGGCCCTTTCCCAATGTAACACTCTGCTTTGTTTGAACACCAACGATGGGTGGGATATTATGTAGTAAACCACAATACTATTGTTCCCACTGTTCACGAGATGAGGCGTTGCCGTGGTAACCATGGTCTGTGAGGCGCCGGTGTGAAAGAGTTGCAGTGCAGCGGTGACGTCGGAACAGTCTTTCTGATGAAAACGCAGAGCAAGCTGAGAATGACGCTGCGCTTTGAACGGCGCTGTAGCTGCGCTGGAGACTGGATGGAGCAGAAAAGACTAACGATGGAGCTCCTGTAGAAAAATACAAAAGCTGAATGATGAAAAGAATAGAAACATACACAGACGAAGGGCGGAAGCAGTGCTGGGTGTATAAATAGAAAAGAAGGAGAGATTGACATGCAAGCTACCTAACGGGATTGCCCATACCGCTCTGGTCACGCCCTTTTTACCTGACCAAACACAGCAGCGCAAGATAATGGCAGAGAGACTGGAACTTGATTGAAACTGAACTGCCCCCCCAGGAAGTAATTTGTTTGTCGCTATATAATCAATATGTTGTGTGGGCTAAATTGTATAAATAAATGTCCGGATTTCAAATTCAAACACGCTAAAAAATGATATAGAGTGGAATAGATATAAAGACGGTTTTGACCTCGACGTGATTTGAACACGCAACCTTCTGATCTGGAGTCAGGCGCGCTACCGTTGCGCCACGAAGTCCTGGTGTACTGTTTGCTTGTGATGCAATGTTAGAGTGCACAGCGTGACATGAACGCATGCGATAGTGTTAATTTACCAACAGAAACATAAATAAAAGTGTATGTATTTATTTGTGAATAAATTATCTTGCTTATACGATGGGACCAGAGACCTTACATCGGCAATCTAATGATAGGCCAACCCCTGAGAGACTTTGTCTTGACCAGGGATTAATATAATCTAAAAACAAACTGCGATGGGAATGTGAATAGAGTCGAATACATTTGTACCATTCTGTAAATTTTATATATATATATATATATATATATATATATATATATATATATATATATATATATATACCTCAAGTAACTGTAGGTTTTTTTAAATACTTTTTTTATTTTATAACTGTAACTTTATTATCATAATGAAAACACATTACACATGACCACAGTTCTGTAACAAAATGACAAAAACAAAGACGTTCCCATACCGGGAGTCGAACCCGGGCCGCCTGGGTGAAAACCAGGAATCCTAACCGCTAGACCATATGGGAAGGTGATTATCAAACTCATTTACATGCAACAGTAGCTACACTCTAAAACCATGTGTAAGTTTGGAACATTCATAAACACTTATCTGTAACACTTTTTAAACGCGTCAAGGCGTTTACTTTATAAACATGTTTAGAATATAAACGCGTTAAGGTGTTTAAGTAATAAACACGTGAACATGTTTATTCGCTCTAACACTTTTTAAACACCTGAACACATTTACAAATCTACAGGTGTTTAAGATCTAAACACGTAAAATGCTTTCTTATTTTTACAATACAAAAAGACACAAATTAAACAACTTACTTTTATTTATTGCATATTTCAAAGTTAAGCCAAAAACTTTTTTAAACAAAAAATCTATTGCAATAGTAACAAGTATTTGAATTGTAATAAATATTTACAATTTGAAGAATAAAATCTGTTACACCTATATACATATTGTAGCGTGCATGGTGGAAGGCAGCAATAGGGCTGGTAGGTGTCTCGAACATCTAAACGAGTCAGCCCTTAATAAAGACCGTCCGTGTTCATTTCGGCGTTTATGACATTGTCTATACACAACAGCTCTTATGTAATCCTATTGGTATCGAATCGATCGCAATTAATGTGTTCCATGTTTCCAGTCAGTTTGATAGTTTTAATACTGTATTACATTCTGAATATGAATAGAGCTGAATTATTAATTGTAGATAATACTTAGAATACCAGATACATATTTAGCATTAAAAAGCAATACATGTGATTTATTTAATAGTTGTTCATTATTTTGTGTATCAGCCGCCACACAAAGCCGAGCGCAGTGCGGTATACTGTAATGATGCTGCAGTCAGTCTGCCCGGACTGCACCTGAACCATGTTAAAAACACGAAGCCCCTAATAAGCTAATTTGTAAAAGTTAGTAAAGAATTGCGCTAATATAACGAAGCTAAATTTGAACTCCTAGCTGGAGCAACGAGAGAGGGCGAGAGGGCGGGGCAGAGAAGGAGGGGGAGACGCTGCTAGGCAACCGGCTCGTGAACATTCCACTCAGCTGAGCAGAGACCGTTAGGATTTAAAAATGCGAACGTTCCGAGCGGCGTTAGGCGCTTCGTTAAATTAACACACCGTTGCTGGCATTTGAATATAACCATATTTTAAATACTCAAATAGGACTGTATTAAAAAAAAATATATTATGTTTTTCAAAGTAATATGTTATGTGGAATATTAAAACAATCAAATTAAATAACACATGTTTGGACACAAAATATTTTTCTTCCTCATAACGTGTTAGAAAATGTAAACAGCAGTTGGAGAATGCCGAAGTCTATCATCCTAGCATGTTAAACGAGGGCATTTCTCCTGTAAGCTACGTCTAGTAATAGATCGTTTATACTGTTCTCAATGGTCCGCATCCCAGCCTGAGACCACGATCCAGTGGCCGACGGAGATGTTTTTCAAAGTAATATGTTATTTGGAATATTAAAACAATCAAGTTAAATAACATGTTTGGACAAAATATTTTTCAGTGACGTTAACAAGTAGTCTGTTTACAACAAAAATGCAATTTGCGTTAGGAACACTATTTTAGTCGGATTTAAAATGGAAATTAAAATGGTATTGAGTGCTGACAAGAGTTTGGTATCAGCTGTTGATTTTCTTAAAACAATCTTTAATAGTAAAATAAAGAAATTTATTCTTTTTAAAAATAAGTAAAATTGAACTGTTAGAAGTGGGATTTGAAGCCACGCCTCTATTCAATAAGTAATTTTGTTGCAATACTGTATACAATGTGAACAGAATCAGACATTGCTCCGTTGTCTCGAAGAAACATCTTCAATTTGTATTTAAAAAGGACGCCCAACGTGGGGCTCGAACCCACGACCCTGAGATTAAGAGTCTCATCCTCTACCGACTGAGCTAGCAGGGCTGACTGATGCTCGTTTCTTTCACTGTAACCAACTGAGCTATTAATTTGTCATCTTATTTGAGAAAATAGTGAATGACAGAACCAAAGATTCCAAATATAATCCACTGAACTGTAGCTTTATTATCATAATGAAAACAGATTACACATGACCACAGTTCTGTATCAAAATTAAGTCGTAAGTATATGGTTTCCATTGTAGCTATTTACACACACTGCTCTGTTGTCTCCCAGGGTGTTATCTAACAAAAAAGACACATGCTGTGCTGCCATAATTGATTACATAGACTTTCCTGCCCCGTCTTGCTTTCATCTTAGATGTGATCTCAGGTTCTGCTGAGTTCTGCTCCCTCGATCACGTTCTGCAGCATCTCGCCTTGCTAATCACTCCCGTATGCTTTGGTGGCTTAACAGGTTGGTCTCTGTGGCGCAATCGGTTAGCGCGTTCGGCTGTTAACTGAAAGGTTGGTGGTTCAAGCCCACCCAGGGACGATGCTTTTTGCATTTCTTAATCACATTAGAAAATGGCACTCTGATACGCTGTTATTTCATCCAATTATGCTGAAGAATAAATATGCTCTGTTTTTTTAGTTCAAAATAATACAAAACAAATATCGTCTTGTTGTTTGCCGAAACCCGGGATCGAACCAGGGACCTTTAGATCTTCAGTCTAACGCTCTCCCAACTGAGCTATTTCGGCTTGACGAGACTGATGTTTCGAGATAGCATTCTTTTTGGCAATCCAGTCAACCTGTAATGAGAAACGTTCAACAGCTCGGCAACACCATAATAGAATCCGATGCCTTTACAAATGCGTTTCGAAACTGTTAAGTTTTCTCCCAAATGTGGTTCTCAACAAATGTTTTTTTTTTTTTTAGTATTCCTTCCAGAGTAAGTC
This sequence comes from Acipenser ruthenus, assembly GCF_902713425.1. Classification (NCBI taxonomy): domain Eukaryota; kingdom Metazoa; phylum Chordata; class Actinopteri; order Acipenseriformes; family Acipenseridae; genus Acipenser; species Acipenser ruthenus. Next base: position 1,148,078 of record NC_081220.1, read on the forward strand.
CAAAAGGCAAACACTGGAACTGGCTGCCTGAAAGTGCAGCGCTTGAACTGCCTCAACAAACGATTAGCTCTAAAACGTGTACATTGAAAGTCTATTAACATCTTTAACACAATCATCTGTATTCCGATCCACAGGGTGATCAATAAAGTGACTGCTGGCTTTGTTTAAATATTAACAAGATGTTTTCAGGATTCACGCGTATTCTGAGCAAGCACGATAGAATATGGTAGTGAAAGGACAAGCAAATAACAGGTTTATTGGCTCTGGTCTTGTATCATCACCCTGACTACTGTCCGTAAGAAAGTGGCATTAATAAAAACGTCATTATGCAAAGTTCCCAATGCGCAAATACGCAGCATATTTAAACTTCTTCACAATCTTAAACCTTCCCAAATGAATTTAAAATACTTACTGACAGGTACGGCCCTTTCCCAACGATGGGTGGGATATTATGTAGTAAACCACAATACTATTGTTCCCACTGTTCACGAGATGAGGCGTTGCCGTGGTAACCATGGTCTGTGAGGCGCCGGTGTGAAAGAGTTGCAGTGCAGCGGTGACGTCGGAACAGTCTTTCTGATGAAAACGCAGAGCAAGCTGAGAATGACGCTGCCCTTTGAACGGCGCTGTAGCTGCGCTGGAGACTGGATGGAGCAGAAAAGACTAACGTTGGAGCTCCTGCAGAAAAATACAAAAGCTGAATGATGAAAAGAATCACCTGAGCAGGTAGGAAAATAGCTGATACTGTCTACCAGCGCTGAGCAGAGAAATGACCTGCAGTAAAAGGAGCGAACAACAAAAAACAAACACAGACGAAGGACGGAAGCAGTGCTGGGTATATAAATAGAAAAGAAGGAGAGATTGACATGCAAGCTACCTAACGGGATTGCCCATACTGCTCTGGTCACGCCCTTTTTACCGGACCAAACACAGCAGCGCAAGATAATGGCAGAGAGACTGGAACTTGATTGAAACTGAACTGCCCCCCCAGGAAGTAATTTGTTTGTCGCTATATAATCAATATGTTGTGTGGGCTAAATTGTATAAATAAATGTCCGGATTTCAAATTCAAACACGCTAAAAAATGATATAGAGTGGAATAGATATAAAGACGTTTTTGACCTCGACGTGATTTGAACACGCAACCTTCTGATCTAGAGTCAGACGCGCTACCGTTGCGCCACGAAGTCCTGGTGTACTGTTTGGTTGTGATGCAATGTTAGAGTGCACAGCGTGACATGAACGCATGCGATAATGTGTTAATTTACCAACAGAAACATAAATAAAAGTGTATGTATTTATTTGTGAATAAACTATCTTGCTTATACGATGGGACCAGAGACCTTACATCGGCAATCTAATGATAGGCCAACCCCTGAGAGACTTTGTCTTGACCAGGGACTAATATAATCTAAAAACAAACTGCGATGGGAATGTGAATAGAGTCAAATACATTTGTACCATTCTGTAAATTATATATATATATATATATATATATATATATATATATATATATATATATATATATATATACCTCAAGTAACTGTAGGTTTTTTTTTAAATACTTTTTTATTTTATAACTGTAGCTTTATTATCATAATGAAAACACATTACACATGACCACAGTTCTGTAACAAAATGACAAAAGCAAAGACGTTCCCATACCGGGAGTCGAACCCGGGCCGCCTGGGTGAAAACCAGGAATCCTAACCGCTAGACCATATGGGAAGGTGATTATCAAACTCATTTACATGCAACAGTAGCTACACTCTAAAACCATGTGTAAGTTTGGAACATTCATAAACACTTATCTGTAACACTTTTTAAACGCGTCAAGGCGTTTACTTTATAAACATGTTTAGAATATAAACGCGTTAAGGTGTTTAAGTAATAAACACGTGAACATGTTTATTCGCTCTAACACTTTTTAAACACCTGAACACTTTTACAAATCTACAGGTGTTTAAGATCTAAACACGTAAATGCTTTCTTATTTTTACAATACAAAAAGACACAAATTAAACAACTTACTTTTATTTATTGCATATTTCAAAGTTAAGCCAAAAACTTTTTTAAACAAAAAATCTATTGCAATAGTAACAAGTATTTGAATTGTAATAAATATTTACAATTTGAAGAATAAAATCTGTTACACCTATATACATATTGTAGCGTGCATGGTGGAAGGCAGCAATAGGGCTGGTAGGTGACGTAATCACACACAGAGACATGAGCCCGATATACGCTCCTTGCAAAGGAGCCGGCTCTTTTGTACAGCGGTATCAGCGCTATGCTTTAGTGCAAGAAGTCCCGGGTTCGCGCCTGCCCTCTGGCTGTGTGTGGATTGCCTCGCCCTGTGTGATGCGCCTGCCTGCGGGAACCGAGATCGCTACAATATATATGATTGTATTTAAAACATCAAATAGAATACTGTATATGTCCACTCCCTCAAATAAATTATTTAAATAGACAATAAAAACATACTACCTTATCATGAAATTTAGTTTTAACAAATAATTATTTAATTTGTTTACAGATATTTACAATTATGTAAGAATGTTATTGTTGTAATTCACTAATTTAATCGTTGAACCCTTTTGCAAAAAATCTGTATTCATGGGATTTGCATCCAGTAAATGGGTCTCCCAATATATATTGCTGCAGGAATCCAAGCACCTGCGAATAAACTTTGGGGTACTGCAGGTGGAAGGCATAGTACATTCCCAGGAGAACAAGCACAGCATCTAATACAGTTTTTGCTTGGCAAAATATCGCAACAGTATCTCCTACTATTACAGCTTCCTGGAGGGTGTTCGTTGCAACACAAAGAACAAGATGTGGTGGTTCTTCTTGTGTGGTTTTCAAGTACTTCTCAAGTTCACTTGTAGATATATCCTGAAAAATATAACATAATGAAATGATGACAAAATAATATAAATATATAAAATATAACATTTTTATTGTACTTTGTTAGATACATTTAATTTAATTTTAAATTTACTGTGTCAATTGTTAGCATTATATAAGTCAATATAATTATGCTTGAATGACAGTAAGAGGATATCTTGTTTGAAGTCGAGTCAATGGGTGCCCCCCCACTCCCAAACATTTTGATTAATGTTATTTAGTATAATTACCTCATATACAGTGATGACCGAAACTGACTTTTTCCACTTTCCTTCATCAAATTTAGTTTTTTCTTCAATGAGCTGAATTACAGGTAGCATTCTGAGATCTCCCTGAAAAGAAAAATGGGGTGGGGGTAATGACCTTTGTATAAGTAATTGCTTTGTACAGTGACGGGGTGTGAAGGGGGAGAGGGAGGAGGGTTGTTGTTCTTTTTGTTTGTTACCTTCGTGCGTTTCCAGCTGGCAAAGCCACAAGTCATTCACAAGAATACAATGTGTTTTGTGATCGTTTATCTCCTCACCTCTTTCTTGGATCCAATCAGTAACTCAGAGACCGTCCTAACCTGTTCAGCCCTTTTGCACAATGTTTCAATAGAACAGAAAAACACATGCACAAGTATGAAGTTGAAAAAAAAAAAAAAAAAAATACCTCCAACGCAGGAATGTTGAACTAGAATTTATAAACCCAGGACCTATGCTGTCAGATAACAGTTTTAGAAAATGGTTGACATTACATTAAAAATAAATATTTACTTAAAATGAATAAAAAATAAAGTAAAATAAATGTCACAAAATGAGTTTCTGTATATCATCATCATAATAACTGTACTTGGATTGGATTAAAGCAAATCGCAACCTTTAATCCAACATTCACAACCACAATTTTAATTTTATTTTAGTGATCAGTAATATTGAGTGTTTGATGAGACTGTAGAAGGAAAATAATAATGCAGTTAACTGTAAGCAGGTGAATTGTAGTATGCCCTCTATAACTTTACAATAACATGAGTAAATAAACAGATACTTACAAATTTCCCCCATTCAAAACAAGGGTAAACTTCAACAATTGTTTTAATTCTTCCAGCTGGAAGAGTGGTCAGCCACAATCGACGATTGCCAAACGTTTCTTTAAGAAGAATGTCTGTGTGATTGTCATCAGGCTTATTTTTGTCAAATTCTTTTCTTAATTCTTCGACATGGCGGTCGTATTCTTCATCGGGCCGTTCTTCACGCCTCTGTATGGTAGGTACCTGGGCTTTCTTTGCCATAATTGGTGCCGAACTGGAGTCAATGGGCAGGTTTTTCCTTTTTAAAGACCACCTCATGTGCCTCATCTTCTGACTGAGGCACTTAGAAAATAAGGACTACAAAAGAACAAGAGGTGAAAACAATAATTGTGAATAAATACATCAAGTTTCAGAAAGAAATGGCAAGCTTCAATTCCCAATGTATTGTTTTGCATACTTGAATTCCATCTTACCCATGGTTCATTCCCTTCATGCTTAATGCATGGGTATTTGCTATACAGCTTTTTTCAAATGGCCTGTCACTTAGGCTGGGATAATTAGCCAGGTAATAATTAGATGCTTCATCAACCATTTTATGCCATATCCCTCTTGAATTGACAGCCAGAAGACTTCTATGCACCAGGGCAGAAAATGGAGGCAGAGGGGTTCTATCATCCACTGTTGAACATCCTGTAGAGTATAATAACAAATAATAATACAAAACAAAAAATAATTTAGTATGAGGCTGACATTCATTGATAAAGAGTGCAATCTTAATAATGTGCAACAAAATTAAACTTATGAGCAACAAGAAAAAAATAAACATAAACAGGTACTTACTCCGATTTGCAAAAGATTCCATGTATGCTGCGGAGTCAAGGGATATGATTTCATTTATTTTTTCGGAATCAGACTTCTGCTCAATTGATGTTATGTTCACTTGTTCTTCTATGGGTATCTGTGGGATCCAGCTCTCTCCTTCCATCAGTATTATTAAAGATTCTGATTGCATCTCCAATAAGATTTCGTCATCATCAATCTCAGTTCCGTCAGTTTCCAGGACCAGTATATGCCCCTTTTTTGGAAGGCCAAGTTTTTGTGAACCTGAAAAGGTTATCAATAATTGATCATTTAGATTTATACATAACAAAATAAGAAATGGCAAGAACAACAGACAGCCATTCAACCTATTTGACTTTTTCATTCGATTTTGAATCTTTTCAGCTGTTGTTAGATCCGTGCTCCATTTTGTGCCACCAGCCAATTCAACTACAGAATAATGAATCATCCCAACACTGCCTTAAAATTTCTATAACAGACTGTAAAATATAAGTGGAATGTAGTTAATTACACCACCCGTCCACCCATTGCAACCATACAGAAAGATTATAAAAGATTATTTGGAATTATAGAAAGTTATATCAGTAACATTTTATCTACTCACCTTTTTCAAGAACTTCTTTGAAGGATGTTTCGCTGACCTTTTTTTTTTTTTGTTTAGGCTGCCGATCCCACACTTTGAAGACACCCACGGTGGGCTTTGAGGTATAAAAAGAGTGAGGAACTAAGAGACTGGGAGCATGGAACTAGGAGATACCGGAATAGGAAAGAGAGAGAAGCCGAGGGAAGTAAACGAAAATAAAGAGGACGAGATTAGACAGTGAGCGGCTGGGGTTTTTTTGTGCACGGACAGTGTCAGTTTTGTTTTGTTATTTTTTTTCGTGGACACGCAACCTTCTGATCTGGAGTCAGACGCGCTACCGTTGCGCCACGAAGTCCTGGCGTACTGTGTGCTTGTTATGCAATGTTAGAGTGCACAGCGTGACATGAACGCATGCGATAATGTGTTAATTTACCAACAAAAGAAACATAAATAAAAGTGTATGTATTTATTTGTGAATAAACTATCTTGCTTATACGATGGGACCAGAGAACTTACATCCGCAATCTAATGATAGGCCAACCCCAGAGAGACTTTGTCTTGACCAGGGATTAATATAATTTAAAAACAAACTGTGATGGTTCCACGCAATGGGAATGTGAATAGAGTCAGTTACATTTGCATCATTCTGTAAATATATATTTGCATCATTCTGTGTATATATATATATATATATATATATATATATATATATATATATATATATATATCTCAATCAAGTAACTGTAGCTTTATTATCATGATGAAAACACATTACACATGACCACAGTTCTGTAACAAAATGACAATAACAAACACGTTCCCATACCGGGATTCGAACCCGGGCCGCCTGGGTGAAAACCAGGAATCCTAACCGCTAGACCATATGGGAAGCTGAGTAGCAAAATCATGGACATGCAACAGTAGCTAGTATACAGTACAATGATTGGTAAAAACCACAATTTTTCATTACAAACACGTTACAAATTAAAGCAAACTTCAAGCCATTTATATTTATCCTCAATTAACACAAACTCTTCAATTGCTAAAAAAAAAAAAAACTATAAAAAATCTCCCTTTGTGCTTCTCGGAAGGCATACGATGGAGGGCACACTGCAGTTTTTCAGTCTGGGGAATATTACAAATTAGCAGACTGTGCTTTAAAATACACATGTAGGGCGGGCGTCTCTGTTACAAAGAAGTATCACACTGTATGTATCTCCATAACGCGTTGGGACTAAATACGCAGATACATTAAAACTATTTGGAGAATGCGGGCATCGATCCTGCTACTTCTCGCATGCTAAGCGAGCGCTCTACCATTTGAGCTACTTCCCCTTGAATTGTGCCAGCGATTCTCATAGGCTACATCGCAGCTTGATACGAGCAATTCAGATTGTCAGATTTTATTAGCAAATATTTCGACTAGAGGTCCCATGTGCAAACGATAACGATCCAATTCTGGCACGTAATTGGGCCAATATAGTCAAATTGGCCTGTCAGCATTGCACCATTACTGATGAAAAGGTTTGCCAATATTGGTCCAGTATTGAACCATTTCAGACATGTTTACTGGGTACCAACTACCAGCTATTTATTCATTTATTTATTTATTTATTTATAATTTTGGCTTGGAATATCCTCCATAGGCTACAAGCCGTCTAACCTGTTCTTAAGAGCCTAAATATGTAAATGTGCCTGCGTTTGAAACAATGTCTCGCAGGAAGCCTGTCCCTGGACAGTGTGGTTTCAGCACCTGTTACATAGAAGAGCTCCAGCGATAATAAACACATTGAAACCGTTTCAAATAAAAGCTGAATTGACGAGCGTACCTGCAATGAGGACCCTGTATGGGAGGTGCCGTCCAGCGATTCAACACATGATCCAGAGAAGCGGCTCTGTGTGCTTTCCAAATATCTGTTTACAGAAGAACAGGAACATCGTCCTTCAGATGAACCAGGATTTTTTTTCCCTCTGTTACAACGTCATTCAATTGATTTTCATGTTCCTCTAAGACCTCTCGGTTTGGATTTAATTTACTGAATGCTCTTGTGTTAAGAAAGCGCAGCAGCTGTGAAAGATCCCGGATAGCTCAGTCGGTAGAGCATCAGACTTTTAATCTGAGGGTCCAGGGTTCAAGTCCCTGTTCGGGCGATGTTTATTTCAGGACTATGGATACATATAGCATGACAATAAAACAATGACAACACGCTGACGTGTTCCCGTGTCAGTCTTGTTCGCAGCTGATTTACAGTCAGCAGTTCTGCAGGCGCACAGCATGCTGGGATGCAGGTCACTTTTTCTTTTTTAAAGCCCCCTTGCGCAACGCGCTGCAGACCGGTGTTTATATTGCCAAATAAATTACAGGCGAGTTTGGATATTTACTTTTAAATTAGTATACGTTACCATTCAACTAAAAACGGTATGAATGTGTTTATCGATTGAGCGTTTAACCCATTACATCCCTAGTAGAGACACAGTATAATTAAAAAAAATGACATGTAATGCTTTTGCTAACCAGTATCTTTTTCTTTCTAGTATATAAAAGCTACACGTCACATTTTGTAGATGCTTCACGTTCCTTGCTAGTGCCGCTCTATAGAACCTCCAGACTTGACCACGTTTGATAAAAACATAGAAACACAATTTTGTTGGCCCAGCCAGCCCTAGCAGTGTGGGGCAGCAGTGTGGAGTAGTGGTTAGGGCTCTGGACTCTTGACCGGAGGGTCGTGGGTTCAATCCCATTTGGGAGACACTGCTGCTGTACCCTTGAACAAGGTACTTTACCTAGATTGCTCCAGTAAAAACCCAACTGTATAAATGGGTAATTGTATATAAAAATAATGTGTAAAAAAATAAATGTAATTGTATGTAAAAAAAAATAATGTGGTGTCTTGTAACAATTGTAAGTCGCCCTGGATAAGGCCGTCTGCTAAAAAATAAATAATAATAATAATAATAATAGCCCGGTATTAAACAAGGTATAAATCCTAACCACTAGAGCACCAGGGAAACTGATTACTGATGCGAACATCTGGAGTGGAATGAATTATTATTCACTGAGAAAAGAAGCAGGAATCCTGCGGAACATTCTCATTACATGAGCAGCGTGCTGCTGGGCTGAGGAATTACTCTCTCCCTCTTGTGGTCACAGAGTGTAGTGCAGTCTGTGCTGCTTGGCCGTGGAATTACTCTCTCCCTCTTGTGGTCACAGAGTGTAGTGCAGTCCGTGCTGCTGGGATGTGGAATTACTCTCTCCCTCTTGTGGTCACAGAGTGTAGTGCAGTCTGTGCTGCTGGGCTGTGGAATTGCAACAGAAATCCCTTCCCATGCTGGTGGAATGACATGCTGTAACCTCTATGCTGACACACACTGATGTGAGTCTGCAGGAATAACTGGGGTGTGGGACAGACAGCTTACAGCAACTCTCAGAGAGGAGAGCAGCTGGTCTGCTGAAGGGACATTTTAACATTCTTTAATATTCACTGGCAGGGGTGGAAGTTGCAGATGTTGAGATATTAGAGTCAGTGTTTCCCAGCATGCATCACTGTGAGCAGCTCCTTCCTCCAGACACAGACCACACTGTAGTGTTTAGATGACTGGGTGTGAGGAGCCTTGTGTTAACAATGGGAGAACTGGGCTGACTGGGGAGGTAACTGCTGCCTATTTCCATTGTCATGTTACTGTACTGTTATAGTGTGGAGTAGTGGTTAGGGTTCTGGACTCTTGACCGGAGGGTTGTGGGTTCAATCCCAAGTGGGGGGATACAGCTACTGTACCTTTGAGCAAGGTACTTTGCCTAAATTGCTGCAGTGAAAACCCAACTGTATAAATGGGTCATTGTATGTAAAATAAACTTATAAAATATCTTATAAGAATTGTAAGTCACCCTGGATAAGGGTGTCTGCTAAGAAATAAATAAATAATAATATTACATTAATGACAGCAGCGGTGCTCTGGCTCCCTCGTGTGGTCAGTACTAATATCTGCAGTGTGTCTCTCGGAGGTCACATTAATGAGTGCACTTTATTCACTTGAACACAGAGCAGCTCCTGTGTTAGCTGTCACTGAATCTCTTTATTCCATGATTTGCTGTATTGAGCTGGAGGCTCAGAGAGTGTTTCCTCTTTCCTATCAGCTGTGTGTTTTGTGTTTAAACCTCAGAGCACTCTGGATATTTACTGACACCCTCCTCCCCTTTCCCAACTTGCTTTTTGCTCTTTCTTTTTGCATTAGGACTCTATAGAGTCCTTTTATGTAACTGTAACACACGCTAGGCAGGGCTTACGCAGAATTGAAATACATAATCACATTTGTAGTCGGTCTACGCCAGATTAGTGTGTAAGACACTGGACAAATAAAACAGTTACAGGTTATTTTATTCTGAAAGCAAATCAAGGATGGGATCAGAAACACGGCCTCTTCCAATTAAAAAAGAATCTTTTATTTTATTGCAGATAAAAAGAAATGGAATGTTAGCAGCAGATTAATACACAGCAGGAAACGTTCAGCACCAGAAGCACACTAAAGTGCGAGGTGCAATAAATACCTGTGAAAAATGATTGATTTAACATTGCAATCATTACAAATAAATACAAATATAAAGAACGACCGCTCTGAAAACAACACACAACACAAAACACAGCAGTGCGCGCAGGCAGGGGATGTGGGAGAGCTGCATGCATCATTTTCTGCTGCAGATCAATCTGTAACCCCATTCAACATCATCTCCTGCTTTACCAGACAAGGAGCAGACAAAAGCCTCACAAGACTTGACTAGCTCCTTGCTTACAGTATATCACTCTGTTACCCCAGTCTGCTCGTTGACTGACAATGTCCTGTATGGTTGACAATGAAGTCAGAATGGTTTCTTACTCTTTCAATGCGATGCATTAGTTGTATCAGCCTGTGAAAGCATGCATTCCACACAGAGCTTCAGACTGATAGAGCCAAGTCCTTGCACATACAGCAGCTTCCACAGCTAAACATCTGGGTGTGTTCCTGTCAATGCTACACTTTATAGCAGGAAAACAAAACTGGTTAATTCACCATTGTGATATTTCAAACATTCTACATCTATTTAAAAACAGAGACCAACACTTCAAACAACAGACGTGTTTCGAATTCAAAGAGTCGTCCTCAGTGATTAAAAGAAACAAAGCAAACCCAGCTCTTAATATCGTTATTACCAATTAGTGAACATGATTAAACACAGGTTTGTTAAGCAGACAATTCATTATCACAGACATACACTTCATCAAGTAAAGTTTCCAATCAGATATCCCAACATCAATGATTGGCAAATAAGTTACAATTTGTAAACCAAACAAACCTTCATAGTTATTAATCAATTGATGAAGATGATTAGATACAAGTATTGTTAAACAGCCAGCTCATTACCACAAACATACACTTAATGAAGTGAAATTTACAATGAATTATCTAACCATCAACGATCTGCAAATTGAAACAAGAAACAAACCCCACTCTTAATATAGTTCTTTAAATTGCACAATGGTGAATTAACAATGTGTTTGTGTGCATACTCCATGTTTACACACTATCAACACTTTTCTGAGCATCAACGCACCAAATACAAATGAATGAAATGCTTGAACTTTCAGCGTGAGGTTTAAATTTTGTAGCATTACTGATACACTTTATAGAAATAGATTTTTATTCATATTTATTTCACTATATTTATTTACTTTATCGTTTCAATTAGAAAAATATTAAATTGCTTTGAAGACATGTAAAGAAATAAAAAAAAAATCTTGTATATTAATATTGAAATACGTTAATATGTGTTTTAAACCATAGATAGTTTTAAAACTTGTAACGCAATAGAAATATGTTGGATTGTAATATGCTATGTATGAATGTATGAATGCATGTATATATTTATTGATTTCCTTTAAGAGGAGTAAAGTGTCTGATTTAGTTTATTTTCAGTTTGTATTTAACTATCAGAAAATTAACAATGTCCACCTTTATCTTTTCCTTTCTGCAGATAAATCAATAATTATTATTTCATTTTCATTTGAAGCTAAATTAGTAAATATAAATCCAATGACAGCCCTTCAGCCTCTGCAATGCATTTAGACTATATGAATAATCAAGATATTTACCAGATTGATCTTGTCTTTTATTTTGAGCCCTTGTTATTGAGCTCAGTGTGTTTGTGTGCAGTTGAGCTCCTCCACAGGCCATGTCCCGTTTCATTGCCTTCACCCTCAGCACCTGCAGTAGGTCCCAGCTGCAGCAGTGCAGTCGCTGTGCAGTCCTGCTGAGAGAGGTTTTTGTACGGGTGTGTAGCACTGTGTGAACACATCTCTACTGCTGGGGTAGTGGTAACTCTGACAGTAGTAATCTCCTGCATCTTCAGCCTGGACTCCACTGATGGTCAGTGTGAAGTCAGTCCCAGATCCACTGCCACTGAAACGAGTTGGGATCCCAGACTGAAGGGTACTTGCCAAGTAGATCAGGAGTTTGGGAGCTTCTCCAGGTTTCTGTTGGTACCAGGCTAGGCGGTTGTTACTGTATACTGCGCTGCTGACTTTACAGCTCAGAGCGACTGTGTCTCCTGGGAGAACAGATTTCACTGCTGGAGTCTGAGTCACAGTATACTGTCCACTGGATTCTGAGAATAATAAATAATAACATAGAAAGTGATAGTTTGTGATTGAAATAAATGATGACTTTTTCATTTGATTTTATTCAGTTTGCCTGTTTTACTTTTAATACTTATATATTAAGAATTGTTCCATAAATAGATTTTTTTAAAAGTGTTTTTCTAAATGGTTCTTACCCTGAGTGCAGATGACAAGTGCCCAGATGAAGATGCTGATAAAAGTCATTGTTGTTGTGGATTCTGTTGCCATGAAGGGCAGCTCTCAATCATGAAGTGTTAAACTCACAGGGCTATAAACACTCCCAGAGCACTGAAGCATGTGCTGCCAATGCAAAGTGTATTTTCTATGCAAATTGTCTTCCTTGGCACAGCAGCCACTTGTAGTCAAGCAGTGGTGTAAACACAGGTTTGGTGCTGTGTGTTCTGACAGAGCAAGATTAGCAGTTTAGCATGAACACTCCCAGGACAGCAGGACTAGACAAAGAACAGCTTTAATAGGAGCATATGAAGAGAGCCAATCAGCCGAGCCCTTATTCCGCTCATCACATCTGGAATGGTGTCAAGTGTGGAGTGTGTGTTTAAAGCAGTACTTGCACTGTGTGTTCAGACAGAGCAAGATTAGTAACTTCCCTGGCCTTAACACTCCCAGGACAGTGGGACTATACAATGGAGCCCAGCTATTAAGTGTGGCTTGTTCTGTAGCCTGTAGCTTGATATAAATGTTCTTAAGCTTTAACCTTAGGGCGATCTCTAAAATAAGATTGGATGGATTGACAGTTAGCTCATTTGTGAATGGTCCCTGCTCTGTGACACAGCATCACCAGTGGGCTGTCCTATTTACTGAATGTTGTGACAGTACAGACCGCCTGCTTTACAAACACGGTATTTGAACACACGCCGAGGACCCAAACATTTCAGCACCCTTCAGTGAATAATGGCTTGAATATCAAATCCCTCCCTCGCGGTATTTCTGATGTAATGTGCATACATTTACCATCCATTAACATCATGAATTATATTGAAATGACCCGCATGTGGTACTTTTCCTTCGCATTGTTCACCACGGGTTAGGCTGCTCTTCACTGCTTGGTGAATGCAGCAGGTGTACACAGTAGCACACGGTACAGAGCCTCACTGCGTGTTAACACAGTACCGCTGTGTGATAAATGAGGTCCTTACACTTTGATGCTGGTAGCTCCTCACTGTTGTGGGCAATGTTAGGAACTGCAGTCTGTGATGTTTAAGGCATTTTCATCTGCGTTCAAAAACTAAAGGCATAATATGCCACCTAATCTATCCTTCAAGCTCCTCAAGTGAAATACACATCAATGGAAAAGTTATTTTATTTGTATTTAATGTGTTTATTTGATATTATATGATGCAGTAATGTTTATATCAGTATGTCAGTAAAGCTTTTAATAACTGCTGGGGATTAAATCAAAGCGAGAATAATTCACTGCTACTACATTATGGTCAACAGGCTCCCTCTTGTGGTCAATGTTGATAATTACTGCATGTGTTGTTTGTTTGAGTTGTTATTATTTCTTCCAATTACACTGAAGAGAAAAACATGCTCTCTTTTTTAGTTCAAAATAAAAGTGAATTGTCAGAAGTGGGATTTGAATCCACGCCTCCATTCAGAGACCAGAACACACAATTCTTTGGAAAGACAGAGTCCTTGAGTCTGGTGCCGTAGACCACTCGGCCATCCTGACAAGCTGCGTGTGTTATAATAGAAAACCATGTTATTTATTTCAGCACAGTAAGGTGGTCTATATATTAAATAGGTAATTGTATGTAAAAATAATGTGAGATCGTGTAACAATTGTAAGTCGCCCTGGATAAGGGTGTCTGCTAAGAAATAAATAAATAAATAAATAAATAAATAAATAATGTGAATAGAGTCAAATACATTTGCATCATTTTGTAAATATATATATATATATATATATATATATATATATATATATATATATATATATATATATATATATATATATTATTCTTATTTTAAGTAACTGTAGCTTTATTTTATTTTTAATATTTTTTTTATTTTATAACTGTAGCTTCATTATCATTCACTGGTTGCCTACGAGGGCTTGAGAGGGGCGAGAGATTTGAGATTTTAAGAGTGAGACGAGTTTGAGAGGGATGGAGTTTGGGAATGGTGCTTAGTAACATTGAGGTTAGATACTGATAGCAGGATGAGATAGTGGGACAAAGAGTTTTCCCTTCTTGTCGGGTCAGGCAGCATGCTCTGGCCGCTAGGTGATGTAGAGAGGGAGACACAAGAAGAGCAAAGGATTAGATATAAACACTTTCCGCCGGGTCAGGCAGCATCCTCCGACTGCTGGGTGACGTAAAAGTGAGAGAGAAAGAGCAAAGTTTAGACACATAACATACAACAAATCTGACACTCGCTCCCGACGGGTCAGGCAGCATCCTCTGGCTGCTGGGTGTTTAGTGGAACAAGAGACAGGAAGGGGACCAACAGGACAAAAGGACAGATCCTTCGCAACTCAGTGCGGCATCCTCAGGCAGCTAAGCTGTCAGCTGGGCAGCGTGGAGAGCTTAGGAAAAGTGTCTCGGGTCCGTTTAGGAGAGCCGAAAACAGAGAACCCCCTCCGTTTAGGACAGACGGAAACAGAGAAACGATGGAATGCTGTCAGTAGTGTGCAGTGGCCTGCTGTAGAGAGCAGAGAGCTGCTGAATGCAGTGGAAATTGGTATTTGAGAGTTAAGGCGTTTAAGATGATGTCGGAGATGGGGCTGCCTTTGGGCAGAGATAAAGAATGCATAGATCTGAGGCCGCTTTAGAACCTGAGAGGATGAGAATGCGTTGCTCGGAGGCTGCTGCAAAACCTATTGATTTGATCAGGAGCAGTCTAAGAGTGTATTGTCTATTGCGGTGTAGGAGGACGCTTTGACTGAAATGTTGATAATCGTAGGACATAGTATCCGTATGTGCCTGGAAGCTCAAATTGAATGAAATGGACTTTGAAAGTTGTATTAAGTGCCTTGATGAAGTTGGGGGCAAATGAGGAAGTGCAAATCTGGGAAAAAGAAGGTTTCAGGAATGGCCTGATGCAAGGAAGCTGGAAAATTAATGTGACCGTGGATTCTTAACATCTCAGAAAGCTGATAAGCATGTCTTCATGACCAGATCCTCGAAGGGAGGGGTTTGGATTTGAAATAATCAAGTTAATATATGAAGCAAAAGAGGTTGAGGCAGGAGGGTACTGAGAATCCCTCGGAAAGACAACGAACTGCAGGAATTGATAGAAAGTTTGGAGTGTGTGAGATTCGCAGCAATAGCAAATCAGCTTAAATTATGTAGTTTGTGGTGTTATGCTGCCATCTAGAGGTTGCGATTGGAATTGAACCTATTGTGAACAGTGAAGCAGGGTAGCATATATTTTGTTAATGCAATTAAAATCCTTGTCTATGTATAAAACATTTGCTCTAGAACAGTTAGTGATGATATAAGTAAGTTAACGTAGGTCTAGAAGAGGAGCCTGCAGTATTTAGATTTCACAATTCGGCGAGTTGAAGCTCTCATGTTGCAAAAGCGCAGCAGCAGGAGCCAGAAGATTGCAGTAGTGAGGCACAGGCTCGCATTGCCTGTTAAAGCTGCCTGGTCGCCATGGCAACTTAGCACTCCCAGTAGTCACTCGATGAGGCGTTGCCGTGGTAACCATGGTCTGTGAGGCGCCGGTGTGAAAGAGTTGCAGTGCAGCGGTGACGTCGGAACAGTCTTTCTGATGAAAACGCAGAGCAAGCTGAGAATGACGCTGCGCTTTGAACGGCGCAGACTGAGCAGGTAGGAAAATAGCAGATACTATCTTGCGAGCGCTGAGCAGAGAAATGGCCTGCAGTGAAAGAAACGAACAAAAAACAAACACAGACAAGGGAGCGGAAATAGTGCTGGGTTAAAGTAGAAAAAGAGAGAGATAGACAGGAGTGACAGCCAATAACATACGTGGAGCAGCGCTGGCCCTGCCCTAATAATTGACGAGGCGAGCGCTGCATTGTGTGATTGGCTGGAAATACTAAATGAGGCTGAACTGGGATCAGCTTCCACCCGGAAGAGATCGCGGACGCTACCGGGCAGGACGCCACGGAGGGAAGGAAAGACAGGCTAAAGAAAAGGATTTAGGATAAGAAAAAAGCAGCGCAAAGAGCGAGAGAGCCCTCTACGCCATCCTCTGAATTACATCTAAACGCTAACATTTAAAAGGGCCGGCCCTTAGTAGCAGTGTGATAACATGGCAAAACAAAAATCAATATCAAAAGTGGTGCTTAACACAGCAAGTTTTGGCATTTTTGCATTGCCTGCCTCGTCAAACAAGCTCGAGCCACAGCACAGTGTTGATGCATATATATATATATATATATATAAATCTGAATTGCTCATATTAAGCTGCGATGTAGCCTATGAGAATCACTGGCACAATTCAAGGGGAATTAGCTCAAATGGTAGAGCGCTCGCTTAGCATGCGAGAAGTAGCGGGATCGATGCCCGCATTCTCCAAATAGTTTTAACGTATCTGCGTATTTAGTCCCAACGCATTATGGAGATACATACAGTGTGACAATTCTTTGTAACAGAGACGCCCGCCATACTTGTGTATTTTAAAGCAGTCTCCTAATCTGTAATATTCCCCAGACTGAAAACTGCAGTGCGCCCTCCAGCGTATGTCTTCCGAGAAGCACAATTTAACAGTTAAGTCTAGATGTAACGTATCAGATTACATAAACACACCTTGTGTTCAGATTTTTTTTTAAAAAAATGTATGGGTCCTCCATGGGTAGAGGCAGATAAACTGCGTACCTGCCGTTTCTACACTTTAACATTTACGAAATACACACACTATACTGAAATGTAATAACACAAAGTCTTGCCTTCAGTTAATATTTTAGAAAACCTACTTTGCAAACAGAAGAAAAACAAGCTAGCAGAGGATGGTTTCGATGCATCGACCTCTGGGTTATGGGTCCAGCACGCTTCCGCTGCGCCACTCTGCTACAGCTGCCTCCTGACTGAATTACCAAACAGAAAAAAAACTGAACTCATCGTTTTAACCAGACACGGCAGCGGCCGGGCCGAACCATGGAAACGTTACAAATCAGAGATACGGTATGCAAAGTATGCAACTACATCTCTCTCTCTCTCTCTCTCTCTCTCTCTCTCTCTCTCTCTCTGTCTCTGTCTCTGTCTCTGTCTCTCTCTCTCTCTCTCTCTCTCTCTCTCTCTCTCTCATATAAATGTAATGTTTTGCACTGTAAGTCGCTCTGGATAAGATCGTCTGCGAAATGACTAAAATGTAAATGTAATAAACGGGGTGACGTTATCTAACTTTAACGAACAAACTCGCCTGGATAAAAAGGAAGAGCAACACTGATGCTACTAATCATGCTCGTTATTTGGGATATTATTCAATCTAACGTTAGCTAACGTTACCCAGTTGACTACATTAGCTAGGTACCGGTGGTGCTTGCTAGCTGGCTAACACTAGCTAGCTGCTAACATAAGTTAGCTAACGTTACTACTTCAACTTATCTGGGGGGCGGCTAGCGTAGCAAGATATGTACAAGCATTGTTAGGTCAAGTCGTTGTTTTTTTTTATTTTTTTATCGATAGTACTGCTAACTTACCTGTCCTCTCATTCGCAACTCGACTTGCTCTCAAAAGCGCGCTCTCGTTTGGCAATGCGTTGGCTGATGACGTTTCCAACTCATTTTCTATTGGCCAACTGACCACGTCAATCAAACATCGAATTTTCAGGCAATGCGATCCAATCTGATCTGGTGTCCGCGGCTCAGGGCGACTTCATCCTACAGACTACTGAACCAGTTCAGATGATCGCTGGATACACAATAAACAATTTGACAATTTCACAAATAAACCCGTTTGTGTTCAAACCTATGAGAGGTGGAATGTAACAAAAATGTGAACTGCAAAAGCCAGAGCGTCAAACATCAACGACAAAGTTCAACATTTGATTTGAACTAACAGCTGTCAAATAGACAAAACACAACACTCGAAGATAATATGCCAAATTGAAAATGCTCAACACACTAATTGAATTAATTATACATAAAATAATGAATGTAATTACGCTCAATAATTGAAATGGGAACTTCAAATCTTAAATAAATTGATTACAATTCAAATTTCCAGCACGCCATCCGATTTGTGTTTAGTCTGTTCTAAATCAATACTGCGCGTTGTATTTCAGGTTAAGCGCTGTGCTTTCCATTTGCCACTTGGTCATTCTATTCCCCGGGACTGCCCCTGTCATGGCAAATCTGACATGCTAAAGAGATGCTTTGCACTGTTTCTTAAATCGAGTGCCCTCAAATAAATTGTCTACATTAATGTCTGCTTAGCCTACCTATCAGTCTGGGGAAATTGTAAAAATGTGTAATTGACTTGTGGATGTTCACATCAGAACTCGAGCTGTCATTCTCGTCCCCTCAAACTGGCGCAGGCAACACATCTGCCTGGATTCCTGCATGATATAAATGTGTTTCTTCATTTGCGCGGTCTGCTTTTTATTATTCATTGGGGTTTGTTTACTACACGCCTCCATAGCTGAGCCTTTATCAGATAGTCCTTGTCGGTGACAGTCCAGTTTGTTCTGCACGTACGTCTGCCAAACTTAAATTCAAAATACAATCTTCTAAATGGGTTGTAATATAATTTCAAAAGTATTATTTATTTATTTATTTATTTATTTATGTATTTATTTATTTATTTATTTATTTATTTTAATTAACGTACTGATTTAAAATTAGAGGACTAATATGAAAGAGGTGCGTGCATCAATTGCAGCTAATTAGCTCACATTAGCACCTGAACCTCTTTATAAACCCATTGCGCTCTAAGGAACACCAAACTCAGCTACTGACGGTTTTGTTTTTATTATTGTTTCTTTATAACGGTGAAAGAAGTTCACGGTCGGGGCTGCCTTGGATTTAATGATGCCGTGTTGTTTTAGATTTGGGTAATTGTTGATCTTTTCTCTACTTTAGAAACGTTCATTTTATTGTGTGTTTCTCACTTGCGTGTTTTTTTTTCAATGCAGAATAACATTGCTGTTAGCAGTGTTAGCCACTGAAGTTTGGACGCAGAACCCCCCTCTAGGTACGATAACGGTCGCTTCAGCAGAGTTGTCCTTTTAGCTTCCTGTTTATTTGCCGGTTGTGTGTTTTCAAGTATCGTTGTCTTCTGCAGGTTCGGTGAGGACAGAATGTCAAGGGAGTGTTATGATGATGATGTTGGATAAGTCTTTTGTTGGAAAGTATTTTCGCATCAATGTGATTGGTGAGTGATCATTTTTCTTGAATGGAAAGCTTTTGATGTACAAAGCCTGTTGACGCGTAATGTAAAAGTACAGTACTCCTGTTCTGTATGGCAGCAACCAGGCTTTGTCTTTGTAAAATGCAGGGTATGAAAGGACTTGGGTTATCTTTAAAGCATGTTTCTGATCACACTAAATAGACCTGTGCTGCTACAACCTTAGTCAGATTTGTTTACTGCAGGTGTGCAGAAATATAAATCATTTACTCTAAACCTACTGTTCCGAGTGGGCGTCTAATTCTACTAATCCAGTTTTAAAAATTTCAATAAGTAGATGGAACGGGGCGTTGGGGGTGTTCACTTTGTTATATCTCTACCTTGCTTGATCACATGTACGGTTTCTTAAAAGGCCAACTGAATTTCTTTCCATAGACAATAAGGGGTCGCTTGTGTCCCTCTCTCCAAGACTGGCCGCACAGTGTGGATATAGCTTAACTGTTGACTTCTTGGGAAATGCCAAGTTCCTTGCTTCTGTGCTGAGCTGCTTTGCTCAGAACACAGTGAGTCATCATCTTATTTCTTGTAAACGTGTTTCTAATGGTGACATGCTGGGACTAACTTTAGCCTTTGTTTCCAGAATGATGAGACCTACAAGCTGACAGTCCAAATCAGTGTCTTTTCAAACAGTGCTATGACTTCAGCTTCCTCTTATGTTCAGAGCATGACATGCCGCTATTCTCCATGGGCAGAGAGGGAGATTCTGTGTGAAAGAAACTACATGGAGGTAAGGGCTGTCAGGATGTGATAATGCTGTTCAGTATAACTCGTTGGGTTCTGTGGGTATTTAATTGTCACTGCAGAAGTGCTTCACTCATGACTAATGTGAACTCTCTTTAGGTTTCTGTGAGAAGAGGGGTGCCACTTATTGAGCCAAACTTTGTTCAAGATGATCCTGATTGGTCCCTTGCATACCCTGAGGTAGAGTCATGTGACTTTGCATTTGCTTCATTCATGTCCCCTTGGTCTTGCCTATTGAACTCTACTCTACTGTCTCATCTAGAGGAAGCAAAATCTAATGCCCCCTTAACTTAAACCTGTCTCCCAAGAGGGCGGCCATATAGAAATTGTGTGACATTTAAGGCATTGGCTTTGCATACATGTATTCTGTGATTTGCTTTGGTAGAAATTGATTGTGGAGAAGTTAACCCTTTCTTGTCAGTGTAAGCCTTGTATTTCAACCACTGAGGTAGTGGCTTCATATGTGCAGGGCTAGAAATCCTTCATGTTAAATGTGCTCTGATTTACCTTTTTTGAAGACTGCTGCATAGGAGCAGTTTAGGTGTTGTCCTAAAGTTTGGTACACTGATGTATTAACAGCCAGTACAAATGAATGGCTGTAAACTCTGCCTGTATCGGATCCAGACAACATGCTTTCACATAGGCTTTCGTATGAAGTTGTATTTGAGGATTTAATCTGTTCCCTTAGATGCCCGCTGAACCTAGAACAGTTTCAGTGATGTGTCATTAAACTCCGTTTTAGTTCCTGTTTAATAAACATGACATCTGTTATGACAAATCCTTTAGACTGGGGATGCTTTGTGTTCAAACTCCCTAATCTAATGAGATTTTCTTCTGCTAGGCAACTGCTGCTGACAACAGCATCTGGAAAATTGTGTTCCATCTCCCAGCAAATAGAAAGACAACCATGACTGTTGCTCAGGCCATGACAAATGGCTATGGCATAAACACAACACCAACTCGAATTCTGGTTAGAGCTGCATACAAATCCACAGAAAGCCAGCCTCAGGTGGTAAGTAGTCTAGGCTTCATTGTTGTCTAGTACAGTATATCCAGACTATGAAGGTAGATTTAGTCTTGCTTTTATTTTAGTAAAAGTTCCCCCTCCTCTCCAACAGATCCAAACTGTACCAATGGCTGTGCTAAGATCAACCACCTTTTACAAGCAAAGATGGATGGTCATGATGGTGGACACTGCAGTTACATGTCCTACTGGTGAGTAAGCTTATGGAGGGCAACGGTACTCAAGAACTGTTCTAGGTTCTAGGCTGAAGTGTGAATTTTCTATACCAAGTCTATGGTGTTCCTTTCTGTCAGATGGAACAGCCTTCACAGAACAGATGATTACATGGAATGTTCCCCGTGTTCTACCTCCTTGTTCCGACACCACAAATTACTACCCTTGATGTTCAAATGGGAGTTGATGGCCGCAAGCTTGACCCTGCAACGATTCATAATAGAGATTATAAACTGGATGTCGGTCCCCAGCTAATCACTGTAAAAATTCCTGTGGGAGCTGATGGTGGATATTACAAGGTATGTAGAAGTTCAACATCTTCTAAATCCTTCTCATTTTAAAGCTTTCCTCCTAAGATGCTTCTGTGCTTTCAGAGCCATGTATTGGACAACACCTATGTGATCTCTTACTCTATTGAACCAATGCTGGAGCATACCTGGCAAGATGGGCCTGAGAAGACCAAGTACACAGTACTTCATCCAATAACCACTCCTTTCATGCCTCGGCCACCAGTTGTCACAAACAGTATGTAGAACATGTCCACATGCAGTAAATCAAAGGGATTTGTTGCAGTGCTCCACTTCATATCCTTCATTTTAACTGCATGCTTTAATTTCAGACACTGTTCCTAAAGCCAGAGTGTTCAATGTGACCCTGGGGACATTCCTGCCTGATGTGGAGCTGGTCAAAATTATAGTTGGACCAGAGACGTTAACTTTGCCAGAAGCCAACCTAAAAGGTTATAATGTCCAGGAGCATGTCTTTCCCAATGGATCCAAGACCTACACTCTCCAGGTGCCATTTGAGGACCCCAATGTGAAGCAAAAGGTAACATCCCACCTGTTCAACTATTCAATTGCTCTTTTGGAAACACTTGCTTCCTGTGGACGTGTTGCTTGCTGTCTGACTTTGGGTTTAATCCTACAAACCTTTGCTTTTTCTTTCAGGTAACTCCTCCAGACACCAGAACCTACATTCTGCCCCTGACCTACTTGCTGAATATAGTGCCAGAGAATACACCCTTTACTCATCCTGCTGTAGTTGAAGCCATTCTCAAAGACATCAGTAAGTGCCTGACTATTTTGTTCAACTACCTTTTTCTAACCAATCCAGTCCATTGCTCTGACAACTGCTCTTCCTCTTGCAGTTCCACCTACAGTAACTGGCTACTGTGATGGTGCTGCATTCTATACCATGGTAACATATGGCAACATGGGTCGCAACTGGATTCCTTTTGTGGGCTCAAGAGAGCTTGGTGGAAGTCTGCTTGCCCTGTACAAGTATAATGCCAACTCTACCAATTTCTGGATGACTGTGCCATACAATTCAGTTGATGCCACATATGAAGTAAGTGATGGAACTTTAAAATGAGTTTAGCTGTTTTGGGTTCAACACATTATTGACCTGATGTATTGTCTCTTTAGGTGATCAATTCTTTGGGCATCAGAAGCAGGCTTGACTTGACCTTGAAGGATATTGGGACCATGGTTGTGGTGGCTGACTTCTCTCTATCCTGCAGTTTCCCTACAAAGATGATTGGTAACTCTCCTGCAGACCAAGCATTCTTTAGAATAGCTGCTTTTTGAGATTGGCCAAAGGTTGCATGAAGTGGTATTGAAGCTATAATCTGTTTCCTTAACCTGGCTCCAAATGCTGTGTTTCAGATTGCTTCACCAATGGAACTATGGCAGCTCTTGCTGTGAAAGTGGAATCTGTCCCCAGCTTGTCTCCAAGTCAACTAACTCTAAGGGATCCGAGTTGCCGGCCTCTTCAGTCTGATGCTATCAATGCGGTTTTCTACTTCAATGTCAACTCCTGTGGCACAACTAGAAGGGTTAGTATTGACCACATTTAAAAACATATTTTGAGGAGGTTCAACATATTGACAAGGTGGCCACAACACCCCTGGATCAATCTGGGGAGCCATGGTGACCTGTGTTTCTATCCGCTGAATTACTCGCATGAATTGTGGACATCTGAAGACTGCCACCTTTGTATTTTTCTGCTTGTTCAGTTGTCAAAGGTGTTGTGACACATGACTATTGGTTATGGCATTGCATGTGCTGCCTAGAGACCTTTTTGAGTCAATTGCAGTGAACTGGAAGGAGTGTACTTACTGGGGATGATCCCGTGGTGAGGCCGGGACTAAACTAATACATGAGTTGATACCAATTGCAGCTCAAGAGTCACCAGCTGTGTATTCAAATGTGTATTTGCAACAAATCCAAAAAAACTGCTGTTGCCCTCCTAGAGGTTACTAAAACAATACCATATTAGTCTAGCAGTTTCTGTAGACAGACTTGTGGTATCATACTAACTGTAACAATCATGAGGTCCCAAAAGTGTTCAATTATGAAATTGCAATATTCATTACAAATGATTTTTTTTTTTTTATTTAAATTGTGAAATTGGTACTAGGTTAGTACACAGCTGGGGATGATCCAGAGTACCATATTAGCTAGTCTGCAACTTGGTATGCAGCTCCATACTAAATCTACAAGTTCATTGCAACCTGGGTCTTTGATTTCTCTTCCAGTTTGACAACAACCTCCTGACTTATGAGAATGAAGTGCTGTTCACATCTTACCGGTAAGGATTGCAAATTGAGTATCCTTGTGGTTGAGGCTGAAACTCTGCTAACCCCATCTCCTCTTTCCAGGTTGAGAGTTGCCTGTCACTATCTGGTCAATGACACCAAGGTAGTACAGTTCTTGTACCAGAATAATCCTGCACCTGTAGTCCAGCCTGGCTTGGGGGACCTTGCAGTCATCATGCGGCTTGCATTGGGTAGGACTTGGCAATTGAAGTATAGATGCTCTAGTAGCGTGTTTCCACCTATAAAATTCTCCCTTGCATCTCTGCAGATTCAACCTACAACGACTTCTATGGAGCTCAGGATTACCCTGTTGTGAAGTACTTGCGAAGACCCTTGTATTTTGAGGTAGAGCTCCTGTACAGCAGAGATCCACAGGCTGAATTGTTTTTGGAGAACTGCTGGGCAACCTATTCTGCTGACAGGAATAGCTCTCCCAAGTGGGATGTTGTTGTGGACAGGTAAGATGCTGGAATATGATATTGCTGCTACAAAACCTAGGAATTGGAGTTGTGGCTGATGTGCTCCTGACCTACTTTCTCTTCCTAGCTGTGAGAACTCTGCAGATGAGTACTTGACCATCTTTCACCCAGTCTCCAGCAATGCAAGAGTGCTGTTCCCTTCCCATCTGAAGAGGTTTGAAGTGAAAATGTTTTCCTTCACAAGCGGCCGGGATGCACTGAAAGGACAGGTAAAGTGGAGTGTTGGGATGGGGATCTTGTACCACAATGCATGGTTTGGATTGCTTTGCAAGCAGCAAATGGTCACTGTGCTCAAATCTTTAGTGAGTTGGAATGAAAACATATAACTGCACATTTGCAAGAAACACTTGCTATGATGCAATATGGGTTCCCCCCCCCCCCCCCTCCCCAATTCATTAATCCTCATTTGATGATGGTCCTGCCTGATCTATTGATGCTAGTTTTACTTGACAAGGTATGCTGTCTTTCAGATTTACTTCCACTGCGGTGTTGTGATATGTGATTCAAACCGGCCATCAGACAGCCTCTGTAGCAGACGGTGCATTCCAGGGAAACAGAGGCTTGGTAAGAGCTCTGTCTGTTGGGGGGAGGGGGAACATTTTGCATGCATTTTTGTCCATTTGTTTTGATGGATTCCTCCTGTAGGTCGCAGTGGTGCTGAAGGGATGGATGGTGGTGCAGTAAAGGCATTTGTGTCTTCTGGCCCAATTGAGCTGAAGAGAGATGGATCCCTTCACTTTATGCCTAGAAGCGGTAATATGCATGATGTGAACACAATTGCAGTTCAAGTAAAATATATAACTATCTCTTTATATTCCACTAACTATTTTTCTTCTCTTGCAGGCCAATTCAATGTGTGGTCCCTTCTGGGAGCTGCAATGGGTGTGTGTTCAGTGGTTGTCTTTGTAGCTGGAGTTGTGTATTTTTGGAAAACGCCCAAAAGTGTGTATTGATAAATAAAAATCTTGCTTGTAAAGGCTGTTTTTGGTTTTATTTTCTTTTTTTCTTTTGGTGGGTGCTTGACTAATTCTACATATATAATATATTGGTGTGTGTCAGACTGGCCATGTTAATGGGATTCTCTCCTCTTACTGCATTGAATGCTTTGCTTGTTTCCTGATCAGGCCATTCTCAATATGGTGTGTTATTCAAGGACCCTTCATTAATTCGTTGTGAATCCAGGGGCAAAGACATTCCTCCTCCATGGGGCTGTAACCCTATTTTTATATTCGTTCTTGCTTTTGATATGTTACCTTCAGTATGCAAAGTTTTTAGGGTAAAATTATCTCTATATATAATGTATCATGTTATAGCATCAAAGTGTTTAGATTTATATGGGCAGTTTTACTGGAAGTGGTCCCTAGTGAGTGCTCCAAGTAAAGTATTAGTTTAGTTTTTAATACTGTGTGTTAATCTGAGTCTTATTTTATGAGGAATTGGTTAAACAAACCATTACTTGGTAACATGTTCTCTTGTTTGTTTTGACTGTGGTTTATATAGTCTGTTACTGGATAAACTCATTTTATGAAACCCGTTCCATAAGAAACCGGTACACCCGATGCGGGGGGGATCTTTAGATCCGCGCACCAGTCTGAACCAGAAGTTCCACTCTTTGAGCTGTTCGGTAAAACAGGAGGACAATATATATAAAAAATATACAGAGAGCTGAGTAAAAAGAACTGAATTCACTACACCCGCTGGCAACCCCTTGTCTAATGTGTTTATACTATATAGAGGACAGCCACATTCATATTAAACCTGCTCGCAGACTCTCTGGCGCTGTCACTCTGAGTGCTCTTTGAAACAGACAGAGTTTGTATTTATATTCATGTTGGGTTAATCAGAGATGATTATCGGTGGCCCGTCTGTAGTAGTACTACCGGAGATTTTAATTGCACAGTTTGTACCGCTCTGTGCAGCGCCGTCCCGTTTGTAACACGGTACGTGAACTGCATTCTGCTAAACAAAACATCACAACAGCAGCAGCGCCATCTACTGGACAAAACCCAGACATACACGTTGAAACAATGATCCAGTTCAATATCTACAAAGACTAAACAAGATACTATTAGCGAAGCCCCGAAAAGAAAATATTATACAAAACGGTTTAAAATCAAATGTTTAATTGTTAATCTAACCATTTTTAGATACTGTGGAACTACTTCTCTCAGTGGAAGGTGACACAAATAACAATTATTAAAATAAGGTTTAAAGTATTTATTTGTCAACAACAACAACACACTCCTAGACCCATTTAATAATAGCAATAATACACTCCAGGGTCTGTGTGTTATCATGAGATATATCACCACTTCCTGGGCGGTTGAAGAACTCCACTTCGTCTAGTGCCTCCCAACGCACCCAAGGCGTGGTGATATTACCTCATGATAACACACACACCCTGTCGTGTATTACTGCTTCATTAATGTAGTCATTAGGTTTATATGTCACATTCCTTTGTTGTCACTGTATTGATTTAGATATTCGGGTTGGATACCTCGGAAGCCAGCGGAACTCCAGCGTTTCTCCGACAACCACTGATAACCCCTCCCGTGATGATCGGCGCTGCCATGACAACCCATGACATCACCCGCACAAGTTACAACACGGCGAGTCATTTTTTGTAGCACAGTATTAACGTGTTATTGTTTTCACAAAATAACATCAATAAGATTATCAGATCACCTGCTAGTGTGTACTAAACAAAACCTCAAATATCAGTGAATTGATACAGAGACAAGCCGTGACACCAGCAAGAGGTTAAAATGAAATTAATAAATAAATTACGACATGAAAGAAAAATAAATGTGGGTGTATTTTAATCAAAAATCCATGCATCCATAATTCTGATTATTTATCTAAATAATCTCACAGCTAATTCTTTACAAATGAATCATTTCTATATTTCTCGGAGTGCTACTGTGGTGTTATAGTTTAACATATTAATGGATTTTAGAAATCATCTATACTAGTCTGCCCCTCAAACAGTTTTAAATATAATTTTGATTTAAATGGCAGGTAGTATATAAATCAATTTCTAAAACAGGTCGCATTTTGTAATTTAAATAGGCCTACCTATGAGCTACCAAAACGTATTTTTGTTTCTTGTCGTTATTAATGTATTTACTTATTTATGTGGTTAAACTTGAATCCAGCCTTACATATTAACTTCTTGAAGTTACCACAGCGAGTCTATGTATGAATTACTGACGAGTAATATTTGTGATTTGATTACTCTAGCAGATGAACTGATAATGTATGGATGTTATTTTGTGAAAACAATACAATATTAAAAAAAGAAATACTACAGCATTTAATAAATAGATAAAGTATACACCAAACTGTAGCACATTTGTTTAGTCTTAATATCATAACAAATATACTTATTATAAATACGCACTTCCTTTTATTTGTTGGAAAACGGTCTAGATCTGAAGTAAAGTGTTTTTTTTTTTTTAATACTGTGCTATTTGAGTATTTAAAATATGGTTATATTCAAATGCCAGCAACGGTGTGTTAATTAAACGAAGCGCCTAACGCCGCTCGGAACGTTCGCATTTTTAAATCCTAACGGTCTCTGCTCAGCTGAGTGGAATGTTCACGAGCCGGTTGCCTAGCAGCGTCTCCCCCTCCTCCTCTGCCCCGCCCTCTCGCCCTCTCTCGTTGCTCCAGCTAGGAGTTCAAATTTAGCTTCGTTATATTAGCGCAACTCTTTACTAACTTTTACAAATTAGCTTATTAGAGGCTTCGTGTTTTTAAGATGGTTCAGGTGCAGTCCGGACAGACTGACTGGAGCATCATTACAGTATACCGCACTGCGCTCAGCTTCGTGTGGCGGCTGATACACAAAATAATGAACGACTGTTAAATAAATCACATGTATTGCTTTTTAATGCTAAATATGTATCTGGTATTCTAAGTATTATCAACAATTAATAATTCAGCTCTATTCATATTCAGAATGTAATACAGTATTAAGACAGGGTCCAGTATTAGAAATAAATAAACACGCTTTAAGAGAAACAGCAGTGATGTTTATTGACCAATCCCATACATTCTCTATATGTTTCTACATTGTATTTGCACAGGGACAAGGGACTCAGTGATGTTAAAAAAACCCAAAAAACTAGAGCCCACAATTAACAAATATAGAAAGGGGGAAGAAATGTATTGCCTGTTTGCAGTACCTTACACCTCTATTAAATGTCATTTTCCATGTGTCTGCCCAGTTCTGAATGCTGTCTAGATCATTTTGAATAACCTTTGCTGCTGCAACACTGTTTGCCACTCCTCCTAATTGGAACTGCAAACACAAGTCAAAAAGGAAGTTAGAAAGGCTAAGAGAGATAGATATTATTATTATTATTATTATTATTATTATTATTATTATTATTATTATTTATTTATTTATTTATTAGCAGACACCCTTATCCAGGGCGACTTACAATCGTAAGCAAATACATTTCAAGTATCACAGTACAAGTAATAATACTTTTGGTTCAAGCAAGTACAATTGTGACAAAATACAATTCAATAATACAGCAGATAACAGTGTCAGTGATAGTTACATCAGGATCTGATTAAATACAAAATACTACAGATTAAACACTTGGCAGATTACAGTACTCTGAAATACAGGATTAAATGCAGTAAAATAGGGGGCAGATAAGAGCAAGTAAAGTGCATTTAAGGACGGGTGATAGTGTCCCAGGCGAAAAACAGAGGAGTTCTACAGGTGCTGTCTGAAGAGGTGAGTCTTAAGGAGGCGCCGGAATGTGGTCAGGGACTGGGCATTCCTTACACCTGTAGGAAGGTCATACCACCACTGCAGGGCGAGGGTGGAGAAGGAGCGGGCTCTGGAGGCAGGGGATCGTAGAGGAGGTAGAGCCAGTCTTCTAGTGCAGGAGGAGCGGAGAGGTCGAGTGGGAGTGTAGGGAGTGATGAGGGTCTGGAGGTAGTTGGGTGCAGTCTGGTCAAGGCATCTGTAGGCTAGTACAAGAGTCTTGAACTGGATGCGAACGGTGATCATGAGCCAATGAAAGTTGGGAAAGTACAGGAGGTCAGATTTAGAGAAGATGAGTTTGAGGTGATGCAAGTGCATCCAGGAGGAGATAACAGACATACAGGTAGAGATACAGGAGGGAATGGTGGAGGAGAAGAGGAAAATCTGAGCATCATCAGCATAGCAATGGTATGAGAAACCATAGGATGCGATGAGGGGACCCAGGGAGCGGGTGTAGAGAGAGAACAGGAGAGGACCCGACTGACCCTTGGGGGACTCCTGTTCAGAGAGGGCGAGGTGTGGAATTTGCTCCACGTCAGGTTACCTGGTAAGTGCGGTTGGAGAGTTAGGAGGAGAACCAGGCCAGAACAGTGCCAGAGATTCCCAGGTTAGTGAGAGAGGATAGTAGAATAGAGTGATCAACAGTGTCAAAGGCAGCAGAGAGGTCGAGGAGAATTAGGACAGAGGAGAGAGAGGCAGCTCGGGCAGACTTTAGTGAGTTGGTGACAGACAGGAGGGCGGTTTCAGTGGAGTGAGCAGAGCGGAAGCCAGACTGGAGAGGGTCGAGCAGAGAGTGTTTGGACAGGAAAGCAGAGAGCTGGCGGTGTACAGTCCGCTCGAGGGTTTTGGAGAGGAAGGGTAGGAGGGAGACAGG
The DNA here is from genome assembly GCF_902713425.1 of Acipenser ruthenus. Classification (NCBI taxonomy): domain Eukaryota; kingdom Metazoa; phylum Chordata; class Actinopteri; order Acipenseriformes; family Acipenseridae; genus Acipenser; species Acipenser ruthenus. The sequence continues at coordinate 1,178,114 of NC_081220.1, forward strand.
ACGGTAGCTCTGGAGGGAGGTGGGGTTGAGGGAAGGTTTTTTGAGGAGGGAAGTGATAGAGGCTTGTTTGAAGGCAGAGGGAAAGAGACCAGAAAGGAGAGATGTGGAGAGATAAGAGGCTGTGTGGTCCAGTGGTTAAAGAAAGTGATTGGAACTAGGAGGTCCCCGGTTCAAATCCCACCTCAGCCACTGACTCATAGTTCACACACCCTAGTCTCTCTAAGTCGCCTTGGATAAAGGCGTCTGCTAAATAAACAAATAATAATAATAATAAAATAATAATGTGTTGAGGAGATGAAGGGAAGTAGAGCAGGAGCAGCAGCTTGAAAGAGGTGAGTGGGGAGGGGGTCCAGGGCACATGTGGTGGGTTTGTGACCCTGGAGCAGGGAGGAGAGGTCAGAGTCTGAGAGGGGAAAGGAGGGTGAGTTAGTAGGGGTTGCAGTGGGTGTAGGGGTTGGAGCAGGAGGGGGTACGGGGGAAGGAGAGGTGTTAAAGAGTTTGCAGATATTTGAGATTTTAAAAGAGAAAACATAGGTCAAATAGAAGTCATCAGAGGAGATAGAGGAGGGGGGAGAAGGTAGAGAATAGTTTACGTGGGTTGTTAGTGGAGGCTTAGATTACAGATTGGAAATAAGTACATTTAGCAGAGGAGAGAGTAGATGAGAAGGAGGAGAGAAGAGTGCAGTAGAGGTCTAAGGCAGCAGGGAGTTTGGTTCTCTTCCATTTCTTTTCAGCAGATCGCAGTGTGATTCTTGCTGAGCGGAGCGGAGAGGAGAGCCAGGGTTGGGGAGGGGAGGGGAGGGAGGAGAAGAGGGTGGAGGTAGCAGAGTCTGCAGAGAGTTGTGAGAAGGAGTCGATAGGAGGGAGGTGAGAGAGAGCAGTGGAGGCAAGGACAGAGGGGGAGAGAGAGTGGAGGTTACGGCGAGAGGTGACAGTGGGGGTATTAGCTACAGTAGAAAACCGCATTATTTATTTCAGCACACACTAGGGTTCTCGTATCAAGGCCCGATTGGGTTTATTACGCACATACCAACTGTTGCTCCATGAATGATATGACAAGTGTAAAAAAAAAAAAACGGATTGAAGTCAACCCCAAAAAAGTAAGATTATTTCTTTCAATATCGTTATAGTTATAAACGATGCATGCATTTTACAATAGCAATTGTTATTTGACAATGACCAATAAGTAATTTTGTTGCAATACTGTATACAATGTGAACAGAATCAGACTTTGCTCCGTTGTCTCAAAGAAACATCTTCAATTTGTATTTAAAAAGGACGCCCAACGTGGGGCTCGAACCCACGACCCTGAGATTAAGAGTCTCATGCTCTACCGACTGAGCTAGCCGGGCTGACTGGTGCTCGTTTCTTTCACTGTAACCAACTGAGCTATTAATTTGTAGTCTCAGAATTAAAAAAAACACAACAAAAGATTCCAAATATAATGAACTGAACCAGAAACAGCTTTGATGAGACAAAGTCGTTTGACACGAACCCTAAGAATTTTATACCAGATTCATTGTCGCTGTGAATAGAGTCAAATACATTTGCATCATTCTGTATATATATATATATATATATATATATATATATATATATATATATATATATATATAATTCATATTTCAAGTAGCTGTAGCTTTATTTTTTAATTTTGTTTAATACTTTTTTTATTTTATAACTGTAGCTTTATTATCATAATGAAAACACACTACACATGACCACAGTTCTGTAACAAAATGACAATAACAAAGATGTTCCCATACCGGGAGTCGAACCCGGGCCGCCTGGGTGAAAACCAGGAATCCTAACCGCTAGACCATATGGGAAGCTGATTTGCAAAGATATTTTTTATTGGCAATGTAGTCTGCCATTTGCAAATTCAAA